>NW_008794951.1:6946914-6961576 GCF_000699145.1 Aptenodytes forsteri
TTTTCCCCCCCCCCCCCAAGTCCACTTGGGAAATCTTGTGATTAGCTATTACATTATCAATAATGTTTAGTAAAATTAAGTTACGCTTAACAAAAGTTTTGTTAAGTTTAACAAAATGCTATTGGTTAGTAGTTGAAAACTCTACACGGTGCAATGATACATGGCAATAAATAAGGGGTGGGGGAAAAGGTGTAAGAGAATGCCCCTTACAAGATGAGGTGTAATGTATATGACAGTAATTGAGAGCAGACATTTATGGAAATTATCTAAAATGTAATTGTATTAAGTTTACAGTATATTTTTATTCTTAGTCCATGTTGCTTTAGGAGATTTCTTGACTCTTATGATATTCTTTCTGTCCTTGTCATACATTGTGAACAAAAAAATTACAGAATGGTTGAGGCTGGAAGGGACTTCCGGACGTCATCTTGTCCAACCCCTCCTGCTCAAGCAGGGCCACCCAGAACAGGCTGGCCATGACCATGTCCAGATGGCTTTTGATACTGTAAAATATATAAATAACATTAATATGTTTTAATTTACATTCTCTGGGGAAAAAAGATATAATTATTTATTTTAAAACAACTTTGAATTCAATAAACTTTAATTTTATACTGAATTTTGGAATGAAGCAAAGAAAGAAAAAATAGAAACAGACAATAGAAACAAGAAAAAAGTGTTCTGGACAGTTGGATGAGCTTTATCTGATTATTGAGCAAAGGTTAGTTTCCTTTTTGTCTCTTGAAGATCCAGATAGACTGTAGTTCTCATGGATATTGGCAGAACATTTTTATCTTTGGGTTCACTAATATCTATCATCTTTGCCATCAGTATATTATCAGTTTCAATTTGAAGTGCCTCTGATTCATGAAAATATTCAGGATCGTCATTGGTAGAACTTCACATTAATTCCTTTGTCAACATGTTTCAGAATCTATATACAAAAGAAATCTTTAACGTCTGTCTTTACAGAGCAGTTTGTTTTGCTTTGGTTTGCCTTAACTTTGTTATAGAGAAGAATGAAGCTAAGGCTGGTTTTGGAGATCAGGTGAATTCTTAGGAGAGCGGGAAAGCAGAGACAAGGACATTCCACAATTACTGTGATATATGGCAAAACAGAAACAGCCAGAATTGGTGAGATTCAGGGCCATGCTGTTTTAGCTACTGTAGGAGCAGAGATCATGAATCTCAGTCCCAAGGAGCATAAAGGCTGAGAAAATAAGGTATATTTCTGCAACATAAATGGTGTTTGATAGGGCCATTGCTGTTCAAAATCTGCCTTTGTTGGTTGGGGTGTTTGACACTAAGCTACACCGGCAAGCTGGGGTGTCTGGTATCTTCATTTTATTGTAAGATGTCCATACCCTTGAGAAACATGGTCGTCCTCAGATTCTGGAATGCTGAGCCAGGAACTGAGGAAATATGATTTTATTTTTTTTAACCGAAAGAAAAAAATCCGAATGCTCGCCAGTTTTTTCATTGTATGTCTAGACCACATAAGACAACAACAGTTTCTACAAAAATATCTTATTTAATAGTCATATATTCTCTGTGCCAGACTACCTTGGAGACTAACATGTCTCTCTTTATGGGCTTAAAGAAGAAGCTGTTCTAGGAGATGATTTATATTTTGGATTACCGATGACATGAGTGAAACCCTTCAAAATGGAATGGAAAATTGCTTTTTAAATTTAATTCTTATTTGAGATAAATGTCTTGTTAACCTAGAAGGTCCTAGAACCTTCAAGATCGCAGACACAGAAATGGGAACTGATATGTAGGACTATTCTGTGGAAATAATTAAAAATTTTGATTCAGCAAAAAGCTTATGAACTAAGGTAATTTAAGCTCCATGACAGTCCTTTTGAAACCAATACACTATTTGAAGCAATTGGAAAGAATCTTACTAAGTTACAAACTAAGTGTTGTTGGTGTTATCTTCTTCTAAAAGTGGTAGCTTTAGCTTAAAATATTCCTAAACAGAACAGAAATGCAAGACTTTCAGGAGTATGCTGTTGGTTGGAGTCTTCATAGACAACATAGTGATTCCTTTTTATTTTCCCCTAATTTTTAGTGGTTCATTTTATTACAAATACATTTAATTTTGTGAGGCATGTTCTGATTTTAATTGGTATTTAACATGAGAGTTAAAACAAGCAAGTTATCGTATATTTTATTTTATTAGCATAGAATTACTGTACTGTTAAATCCAGAATAAATACTGTCCATACTTAAGATAGTGTTAATTATTTTACACTGGAGTTTGTTATTTTACACTTACCAGTAAATTATTTTGGCTCAGCTGATACATATTAAATCCAGATCCTTGTGAAATATGCTTGCTTAAAGTCTTGTTTCAGTATTTCAGAGAGTATATTGCTGATAAATGTAATTAGTTTATGTAACAATTATCTCCTACCCAAGTAATATGCACAGTTGCTCCTTTTCATCTGTTGAAAGAGATTTCAGTAGAAAGTAGAAATGGCAATTGTATTTTTCCCCATAAAAGACCATTTTAAAAATTACGAAAGTTGACCATATTTTATTAGATTCCTCTTTAGGGAAATGTAAGCTCTATCCTTTTAAAAAAAAAAAAAAAGTTTGTTTTGTCTACAGTTTGTCTACACAGGTTTACTCTGTGGAACGATGTAGAATTGAGAGAAGCACCACTGAAACTATTATGTTTTCACATAGGCTGCGAATGCAGATACATTTGTGTGTGTGTGTACACACTCCTGCTGCTATTATATGCAAGTGGTTTTACCCAGATTTGTGCATTTTGAAATGTTGGCCAGTTCCTCTCAGTTACCTCAGTCTCCTGAATGTATTTTTTTTTTTTTTTTATACCCCACTGTTCAGCATCTCATTCCCAGGAAATCTCTTTCCTGCCTTTTTGGTTTCTTTGTTGTTTTCTTTAGACATACTAATGGAATTTGGTACTGTTAATTCTATGACTGCAATTATCTTTTAGAGTGGCAGACTGCTGTTTGTTCTTAACTCTGGATCAAAGAAATTTTTACACTTCAGAAAAATTAGGCTTTGTATGTTACCTTTAATGGACTTCTCAGTCTTTCTACACTAGAAATAGACTTGCAGATGATTACATACCCTGCTAATGAAAGTGCGATGAAAGATATAGTCTTTTGTTTCTCCATTGGCATCATGAACACATTTTGCTTGTCAGCTCATGCATTTGATTTTTTTTTTACAGATTACAGACATCTTTCAAAGACACCTAACATAAAATCTTAAAAAAAAAAAAAAAAAAAAAAGTAATGATCCAAAACTTTAAACAAGTAGCATCCTTTCTTCTAGGGGTAATCAGGAGTTACTGGACAAAAAACTTCCTTTTCATCAGATAGCAGTACTGTATCTAAACCATTTTTTTAATTTTATTTTTTCATATTTTTAGAGCTTTTTTGCTCTTTCTAATAAACAGGAAATAGAATATGTTGAATTAAAATAAATTACTTTTTAAAATCAATGATATATATTTTCTGTTCAAAGTGATGTCTTAAAATGAAGAACAAATATATGGCTTTTTTGCAACTGATAAAAGTTTTTAACGTTTTTCTTTTTCAACTTATTAGGAGACAAAGTTTATTAAATTCTTGCAAAAGCTAATACTAGGAAAATTTCAACTCTGTTATTTTGATAGTTGACATTTTATATTACAGTCTTTCAAAAAATGTAGCACATTAAATCAGTCACTTTTTTGTGTTACACTTAGGAGAGCATTTTGTATAAATTTGTTCACATGGAGAAAATTATTTAGCCAACTTGTCAGGTGCACAGTTGTGCCCCTTCTCCCTTCCAATTATTTTTACTCTATCCAGAATTTTCCCTCCTCCTTCCTTGTTTTGTCATAAATTGTGTGGCACTGAGAGCTGAGGAAGTTAAAACAAACCTTAGTATATCACTGATTGATTTTTCCAACTGTACTGATTGATTGCCTCTAAAAAACCAAACAACAACAAAAACCAAAACCTCAAACAAACAAAAAAAACCAATGTGAGCTGAAAACTGCTAGGAACATAGTATTTACGAGTAAGAAAACAACATCTTTTACTTTCTCAACTCAAAGTAATTTTTCCACAGCCTTCTTATGGATCCTTATAGGTTTTATCTGTAAAGAAGAAGCTGTTATGCTATTCAGATATGATATATTTTAATACACACTGCATTCTGGCATGTACAGGACTTAGGCAGAAAATTTGAACTCAAAACCAATTTGAGATGATGCATGAAGCCTGCCAGTCCCGCTGCATCGTTTATTGTATCTGAAAGTTGGTGGAGGGGGAGGCAAACAAAAAGCCAGAGAAGTTGGAGCGAAAAGAGGACTTGAGAGGACATAGAAACAAGGACTGCAAATACATGGCTGGAAAGTCACACAACAAAAAAAGACCAAGGAAGAGAAATATCATTTCAGCCATACAGTTTCTGACATCTGAATAGACTAAATCACAGCACTGAGTCTATCTGTATTTCAGGGACTTCCAGTTCATAATAATGGGAAATGGTAGCAACGGGGACAGAGGAGATTGAAGATGTTGGGAAGAGTATAATTGGTCTCTTAATAACAACATAAGAAATGTGAACTAAGACAGAGAATTAATATTAGAAGGGGAAGTGTTGGACCCATCCAGCTACAAAGTGAGCCAATGGATCTTATAAATGTATGTAATCACTCAGGAAAATCCACAACTGAAGTACAACAGAGAGAAGGAAAAACTGTACTTAGAACTGATTTATTAGAAAACCCTCCTTTTTTTACAGTATGTCTGCATGCTACCAGCAGAAGTGTTAGGCAGAGATTCAGCTCAGGAAAGCTGGGACTGGCTGGAGCTATAGACGCAGTATTGTGGTGGAGCTTGTAACAGGCCCCTTTCCCATACTGCCAGCAGGGAGGTTTCAGACCACTGTGACTACACTGCTACCTGAGCACGGGAAATGATGCTAAATTCACCCTTGGTCTCTGTCCGGGTTGCTTGGGACCATTATATATACACATACATTATTAAAAAAAAAAATCAAAAAACCCAAACAAAAAAACCCCTCCAAACAAAAAACCCAAACACCCACCAAAAACCCTACCTATATATATTTGAACACTATTAATTTATGAATTGTTCAAGATCTACAGCTATGCATGAGCCTGCCAGTAGCAATAAAGGAGTGACACTTCCTTTTGAAAACTTGAGGATTATTTTCTATGATTTCTTCTTAGGTTGGAATTGGTATCTCTCCTCTTTTCTCAAACATTGGATCATGTTTTCTTAAACAGCAATGGCTTTGAAAGACTTTTTTTTTTCCTAAGATGCACTGAAATAACATTGCAGCAAAATCAAAAAAACAAATAGCAATATGACAGTTCTCTTCCCTATACATATTAAAAGCTTTCCCTGAGCTCTTGCAATGTGGGAGGTTGTTCTTACTGTCCAATGGCTCTCATCTTTCCTGAATGACTAGGAAATTTGCTTTTATTTATCACATTGACAGCTATAACAGCTGACTTGTGTGTCTCCCAGTATTTGAATAAGAGAAGGATGTTGTCACAAATGGATAGACGCAGAGAAAAATAGGTCAAGACAATCTTCTGCACCCCCTCAGACTGCCAGAGTTTACTATTCCTGTTCCCTTTGGAGGGGAGTAAGATGGGGAGGTATTATCCTTCTTTTCAGGCATAACCTGTTAGTTCATTTAACTTTTTAAGAAATGCCTTTGCTCATTTTTAGTTGGGGGGCGGGTGACAGTGGCAGTTTTGCCATTATTCTCTCAGTCATACTCCTCTTCAACAAGCAAGATGCATTTATTCATATAACCTGTGTCTTTGTTTCTCTTTAACAGTGACCTATCTCCAGTCATTAGCTTCACTTCATTGCTATTTATAGCACTGAAAGCAAGAGTCTCTTCAGTGTTTCCTATGTAAATTCCAAATTTATGTATTAGATTAAAAAAACCCCAAACACCCAAAATAAAAGCCCAAAACCCTGTGTCAGCCTAGTAACAGGCACAGAAGGTCTGTGTAGAGACAGGTTGGAAATAAAGTAGGTTTTTTGCATTTACATGACAAAACCCAAAACATCTAAGAAGCCTAAATCTTAATTGACTCTCAAAAGTGTTGTGGGAATATTTTTTTTTTTAAATAATTACTTTTAATACTAAATAAGCCTTTCATTTTGGAAGGAGCAGCTATTGTGCCAGAAGTAATTCTTCAAGAAGATTATTGTGAGAAATTCTTGTTTGTATTGCAGTAGCATCAAGACTCTATAGCTTATGGATAACTTGTGAGAAGTGCTATAGAAATTTTGGATTATAAAGATATTGGTTTAGTATTTAGTATTTTTTTAAGGACTTACCTAGCAGTTTCATGAAAGAAAGACTTATTGGGGGGGGGGGGGGGGGGGTTTTGGGGGAGAAATGGGGGGTCAGAGAGGTGAATATCCTGTAACCTTTGTCAATGACAGAACCAGGAGTTAGAGCATTGGATCAGCACAGTCATTGGTTCATGACAGCACCACATCTTGAAAGAGAAATACATTAAAAAGTGGGTGAATAAACAAGGAAAGAAAGAGACTGGAAGAGTTGAATGTTATGTTTTAGGATGCTTTGAAGTGAACTGTTTCAAGCCAGTCAGTAAAGCAACACCTCAATCCCAGCATGTCATACAGCCTTCACTCCAGCTAGTCCATGCAGACTGAGTATCTTGCAGCTCTACTACAGGTAGTGACTTTGCAGTTTAGTCTGTAGAGACCTAGTCCTTCAGCTCTGGAGGCCCGTGAATCAGTCCTCTCTCTGATGGCAAACATATAATTGTCACAGTAATCTTAATCGCAACTTGCTATCAGTTGTCAGAAGATATAGTGATGTTAGCAGAGTTTTTCATAAAGCACACTGAGGTACACAAAGGTTGTGCGAGCGTCCTTTCATCACGTGTCTGCAGGTGATCCAGTGAGAATCTTGTTTATTAATCAGTACAAGGGTAGTACACTGTAAGTTCGTCTAACCAGAATTTGAGTAGCATAGCAGATTTGCTTAACGGAGATAAACTATAGAAAACAACAGTAGAATAATTGAGCCTTATAGTTAAACCCTACGGCATAGAGTAGATTAAAATAATTTGCTAAGCAGCTTCTATCTGTCTAGATTTTTGTAGTGAGGATATGATGACCACATATAAATGCTCACAGAACATCTCTTCCACCAACACTCGCAGATGCAAACTGTTTATTTGTTGCAGCAAGCTGTGATGTTGCAAAATCACTGAAGCTGGGAAAGGCTTTGTGTGAGTGCTCTATGATGCAGCTGAAGGAGTCATTCTCTGGCCTTTTAGGAGTAAACAAGTATGGCAGTATATTTTAAGTATTCATTGAAAATGATTTTGTACTGTTACATATGTCTCCTTCCCTGGGGGTTTCTATTTGCTGTAACTTTTCAAGTTTTGTTTTTGTCAAGCCTAGATGGTATCTCTGTGATACTTGAACAGCTGAGGGGATGCCACAGCCAATTGTTATTGTGAGGTTGAAAATGATGATGCATAGAATTTGTGAAGGTAATTTGTAAATAGTGATGCCATTCTATACTCAGTGACAAATCAGTAGGTCTAGCTAATGTGTAATTAGTTCATAAGATAAACTAATTTTTTTAATGAACACTTTTTTTGTCATGCCTTATACCAGTATAAAAAAAACCCTGAATCAGTCATAACTTTCAGCTGAGATGAAGTATATACACAATCCAAGATAGGTTTTGCATAGATTCCATAAGCCCCTTTTCACATACTATTGAAAAGGGGTTAATATAAGATTACTGATTTGCTCTGCTCCCCCCAACCTTCTCCTTTCTGGACCTGACCCAAAGCTTACAAAAGTCAGTGAAAAGATGCCACTGTCTTATGGACTCTTTCTCATCAGGGATCCTTTTCACTGAATCATATCTACCCAACTATAAATAACTTCTAACTTTTTAAATTTTACGTTGCTTGAATTTTAAAATGGCAAAGATCTGGTACCAGATTTCCCATCAAGCAGTCTGATTTATCTGGCTGACACCAAACCATCAACTCTGTGCAAATCAGTGTTGCAAGGGACCATTGGGACTTTTTGGAACATTTTCATATAGAGGAATACCCTCACGTTTGCCCTGGCAGAACAGCTATCCAGAAGGTACCATGGCAAGAAGTTACATTTATCCAAGCAGATGCTTTCCTTGCCATCATCAGCAATGTCAGCTGGTAGCTGCTTAGTGCAGAATCCATCCTAAAGTATGCAACAAAGGTGCTAATGATGACAGAGCCAATTTCATCAGCATTATCGAACTAGAATATTGTTAATTAAATTATCACTCCTAAAAACTGCAAGTGAGCTTTATTGGATATTTTAAAAGTGTCTCTAAAGTAGGCATATAGTTTGAATGAGCTACTGCATTTTAATTTAATGTTCATGTAAATTTGGCAGTTATCAATCAAATACTCAAATAACAATGTTTTCTTTTCTTTTGTGTTTTTTTCACTAATAATTTTAAGCAGATTTATTGTCTGGAAGCTGCCACTTATCTTCCATATCCAAGCAGACATAATTACTAGAGGATAGAAATATTGGTATGTCAATTTGATAAAAATTCATACCTTCAATTAGCTGATGCACAAAACCAAGCTTTTTAAGACTTATAAGAAGCAAAAGGTTAATTTCCTGTCTCACAGTACCATCTTCTTAATTCCTTGCACAGTCTTTTCAATGAATGATAACTTCACAAAGAAACAGATTAATAAAAAAAATTGCAAAAAGGATTCTCTGTCAACAACACCAATAATTATCTCTCCAGTCAAATGAGTTCTGTTGAAAGAGACTTTGTATAATATTACACTTTGTAATGTTTCTTTAACATAACATGTTTCAATTATATAACTGACACCCTACTGCCATACCTTACTCTGTCAAAGTCATCTGTCCCCATGTATAAGAAATCTTGTGCAGAGGGCTAGTTCAAAGGTGCCAGCATGGTTCAGGTTTGCTTTTAGTGCCATTCAGTCATTAGCAGGGACTAAGAAAGTAGTGAAATCCTAATGGCTTCAGTGTATGCACTCGTTCTTCACAAATATTTCATCTTTTTATTAGGCTGTTTACAACTTTGCATAATTACTTCTATTATTACTGGTTTTGTCTCTCTATATATGTTTGTCATACCTTATATTGATTTATAATTTTTAATCATCTCGAAAAATGTTGAGAACACTCAATTTCTGTTTAAATCAATAGCATTTTTGTTTTAAAAATAAACCTTAAAGTCAATTTGTTTATGGATCTATAGTCAGAATTGATCTCACCTAGGTTTTATTTCTTTCCAACATATGAATAATTATTTTCATGCAAGAATTGCTATAGTCAGCAACAATGTTTTGCTTAACCTAGTACTAAAAGATTGTTTTTACACTAACAAACTTTTAAAACCCTATAAGGATTGTACTTATTTTTTTAATAGATCAAATAATATTGTATAGTCCACTCTGCATATGGAAAATAATGTACCTAGATGATGCATTAATCCAGGGAGATTAGCCTGGATTATACCTAGCTACCTGGATTGTAATTCTGCAAATAACTACGCATGTGCTTAACTCAAGACGCACAGGAGTTCCGTTATCATGATTACACTCATGGCTAGAATGAAGTACAATGAACAGAGTGGTCTTATGTATCATTATAATACGTAAGAACACATTATGATTTCTTTCAGATTTTTTTTTTGCATCGTAAGAATGATTTATTCAAATTTTTACTCTGTTCTATATAAGCAGTTGAAAGGAATTCCTGGAGGTAGCAAATTAAACTTATATTCAAGTATCCTGTGGATTGCTGGTGTCTCCCAGGAGGTGAGCTGAGAAGAAACTGGATCACCATTTGTTTGCATCCCTGTTACAGAATATTAACCAAATGCTTTCAGGCCAGCAATGAATTATTTTTTCACTGTGATACATAACTTGCCTTCTCAGTTTTCCTTTTTTTCACCTTCATTGGCAGTTTATAATATGGACTGTAAATAGAGAGAGGGGCTAATATTAAAAATCTTGGCAGCAAAGAAAGCCAACAGGATGCTGGGTTGCGTCAACAAGGGCATCACCAACGGAGATAAAGAAGTCATTGTCCCACTCTACTCAGCGCTTGTCAGGTCACACCTGGAATACTGTGTTCAGTTTTGGTCCCCGCTATACAAAAAAGATGTGGACAGGCTGGAGAGGGTCCAGAGAAGGGCCACAAAGATCATCAAAGGACTGGGAAGCCTGCCATATGAGGAAAGGCTGAGAGAACTGGGTTTGTTCAGCCTTGAGAAAAGAAGGTTTAGGGGAGACCTTATCACCATGTTCCAGTATTTAAAGGGTGGCTACAAAGAAGATGGAGACTCCCTTTTTCAAGGAGTCACATGGAAAAGATGAGGGGTAATGGGTACAAGTTACTCCTGGGGAGATTCCAATTGGACACAAGAGGAAAATTTTTCACAATGAGAACAATCAGCCATTGGAATAATCCCCCCAGGAGAGTGGTGGATTCCCCAGCATTGGACACTTTTAAGATTCAGCTGGACAGGGTGCTGAGCCATCTTGTCTAGACCGTGCTTTTGCCAAGAATGGTTGGACCAGATGATCCCTGAGGTCCCTTCCAACCTGGTATTCTATGATTAAAAATCTCTGTTGCCTTATGTTTTTTCTCATGAAGTCAATGTTAAATTGGGGCGGGGGGGTGGGGGCGATGTTTGTGTGAATCACTTTCGAAGATCAGCTAGAAATGCTACCTGGCAATTTCTAGAGTCTTGGCATGACCCGGGATATTGATATTATAGATCCCTCCTGTTTCCTTTCTGTGGCACGTTAGTTCTGGCTCCTGTTGTTCCACTGGCTCTGAAGCTTCTGAAAGGGGAATAGAGGGGGGGGTGGGGGTTTGGTGGTAAGGCAAATGTTTTGCAAACCTTCTGGACTGTTGCAGTTGCATAAAGTTGTAGAGGACTACATGGTACTCACTTCCAGTCCACTAGGATTATGAATGAAATACAGGGATTTATTTGTACCTGATAATATTGCATGTCAGTTGCTGCTTGTTCTTGCATCCCAGCAAGCTTTCAGAATCACATACAGCAAGTTACTACCCTGAAAGATAACGTCATGCCTGTAACTTTCACTTAAGTATCCTTTGCAGGAATAAACCCTTTGAAATAAGACAAAATTAAACATCATACTCGGTTTATAAAGGCTTCAATCGCTGTAGATGTGGGGTCAAGTAAAGTTCAGTTTGAAACAAATTAAGAAAAAAAGAAAGATAAAATCAGCCTTAAAGATGGGTCAGAGACTAAGCACTTATTTGAAAAGCATGCACTTATCTGAAGAACAACATAGCTAATTCATTTACCAAAGTGAGGAGGGGGGGAAAGGCAGCGGGTGGGGGAAGATGTCTTTACAATTGATATATACTTTATGGACAGAGTGGGACTGGTACAATTGTTCCATTAAGTGCAGGTATTTTTCTGGCTTAAGCCTCTGAAATCAATGCCACTAGTCTCATCAATGAAGCAAGATTTGACTTTGAGGGAATTAATGCAACCCAAATGAGACTGGATATAGATTTAATGAAGGAATATATTTATATTATAGATCTAAAATGATTTGACAAACTAGCCTAAAAACAGTAATGTTCCAACCCGGAACAGGAAAAACTGGATTAATGTTAACGGGCTTTATTTAGACTCAATGAAATCCACGAGAGAGACTTTCTTATGTGGAGGATTATTGCTTACAACAGGAATCTGTATAAAACTCCAAGATTTTTGAGACAAAGTCTTTAACTAAGAAAGATATTCTAAAGGGAAACATACTAATTTAGTACTCACCAAGCTTTTTAGTTAGAGCAAAGAAATGCTGATGCAGTTTCACAGATGAGATGGCATTCTATACACTGCATAAACAATAACATCATCTTTTTAGGACAAATGATCCTTCATTTCCCTCTTTGGAAGACTTTCTTTTCGCAGTTACTGAAACATACCTATGCCTTAACCATTCTGTTCCAATATCCTTTGGGAAAGGATAGCACTTGGTCAGGATGAGTCCTGACTAAACAAATATGAGGAAAGAGATTTGATACCCAGTTAATGATGACAGGAACACCTCAGGATAAGAAAGAGAAAAATAGCATAAGCTATTTTGAAGTAAGTTTTCAACAGTTTGAAGCATCTGCAGAGGCAAAGAAAAACCTGCAAAATCACTGAGATTAAAATGTATCCTGACTTGAATCAATAACAAATACCACTGCCATACACCTGGAAAATCAGATTTTTTTTTTTTTTTTTAACAGGTCCTTGGCCCAGGCAAGTCTATTGCTCAACATTTCTTTGATGTTGTTTTTACGGGTGTGGATTTTTGTTTGGACTAAAGGAAAAGGGTGACAGATTACTTGGGATCTCTATCAAAAAGGATTAAGCACAGGTTTCAGAGTGTTACTGCAAACTGTCTGCCACTACTCTGTAAAGGAACCAGTTCTGTATTACTGTCTTTGGAGCCATTCTCTGAAGAAATGTCTGTGGCTTTATTATGGCAGTGCTATAGGCCAACTAGACTAAGCAGGATCTTTCACGCAGCCTAAAAGGCAGACTAAAAGACTGAACTTGACAAGAAAAATGTAAGTATTCTTATTGTGACTCCCTTGTACACATGCAAGCTGTTGACAAAATTCACCTCTACTTTCATGCTTTCAAAACAATCAAACAGAACTCAGAGGACAGTGACAATTTCTTAATAGTTGTTCAGTTGGTTTAGTGAGTTAAAGAAGGTGTTATTCGTATGCACTCTTTTATGATTTAATTCATGGCACTGCCCATATGGACCCTTTTTCTAGATGAAGGGATATCATAGCTTAAAAAAAAAAAAATCATTTAAAGAATCATAGCAGTAAAAAAGTATTTCTGCAACTGAAGCAGAAGTGTTACTCTGAAAGGCAATTGTATGAATGAGTTTCAAAGTCCTCGTTGTCCTATATTTACATCATAAGTTTTCTAAAAAGAGTCTTCAGTCCCCTGCTGTGTATTGTAAAACTTGATTGTTCTGTTCTTTCGGAACAAGAGCAATTAAGATGTAGATCATGCAAAACATTTCTGGTTGTACAGTCACTAAAAGTGATCTCTCTGGCCCTGTCATGGCACTGCTGGGAATGTTTGAGGGCTGCTGCAGTGACACCAGAAAACAATCTTAATGCTGCCCATCTCAGCCACCATTAGAGGGTTACAAGCTGGTGCTGGTCTATCCAAATTTTCTCCTCCTTATTGAGAAGATAAAAAATATTGAATCTATCGTGTTTATTATTGCAGATAATACCATCTTTCATTATTTAAATTTCATTCTATTCTATCTTTTTGTTCCAGGTGATTAAAAAATTTCAAAATGAAAATTGTATTTTATGGCCTAATTGTTTTAAAGCATAACGTAGACAAAGCAATGGAATAGTATAGTGGTTTAATGTAGTCTGGCACCTGTACGTTTCACATACTTTATAGAGAAGCTTTATGTATAACAGGTACCTACAGTCCTTGTCTCTATAAATACACCTCAAAGTGGTTTTACCTAATGTTTTTGGATGAAAGTGAGTTCTTTATTTCATTTTGTTGTTTGCTTATAGATTTGAGGCACTATGTGAAGTCTGTCTCCTTTTACTAGAAGTGGTCCCTAAGAAAAATATAGATGAAAGACAGTCTGAGATTGAAGTTCTGTTCTCCACTTAGACCTGTGAAACCACAGAGCAGACGATGGAAACTCGTGTTAATGTTTTCAAAGGAGCTTTACTGAGTAAGTGCTCTGTGCCATTTTGCTTCCTCAGCAGCCCCACCTGATGGAGGAACTTGTTACAACAGAAGGGATATTCACACCATCAGATTTAAGGCATCTAACATGTTCCTAAAGCAGGTGCCTAGGCTGTGAATATAGCAAAGAGGGTTTTGTGTGCCAACTGATTGTACCAGGAAATATGTTCCTAGTTCAGGTACCTAGATTAGAAATTAGTGTGCATAAGCATAGTGTCCTGCTGTACTACTTTCTTACTAAAAAATGTAGCCACATTACAGTACTCTCTTTTTGGATTTCATGCTGCTTATGTGACATGATCAATGTTATCAACCCTTTTCCATTGAAAGTATTTCTCCAAAATGTAACGAGAAACAAAGGAAGAAAATATTCCATGTGAAACTGGAGGAAAACCCAATTTCTGTTTTTCAAAGTTGGTATTTTGCCATTTGTCACGTAATATCTGGCAGGTAGGTTAAAATCCTTTGTCAGACAATGGTAAACCAGAAGCAGGAAAGAAGACATTGCTGGGCTCTAGCCTGACTCTCCAGCTTGTAAGAATCCGCATCTGGCTCAGAGAAATGGTCACAGAATCATTTAGGTTGGAAAAGACCTTTAAGATCATCAGGTCCAACTGTAAACCTAACACTGCCAAGTCCACCACTAAACCATGTCCCTAAGTGCCACATCTACATGTCTTTTAAATACCTCCAGGGATGGTGACTCAAAGACTTCCCTGGGCAGCCTGTTCCAATGCTTGATAACCCTTTTGGTGAAGACATTTTTCCTAATATCCAATCTAAACCTCCCCTGGTGCAACTTGAGGCCATTTCCTCTTGTTCT
>NW_008794951.1:6962298-6966587 GCF_000699145.1 Aptenodytes forsteri
TGATGAAGATATTAAACAGAACTGGCCCCAATACTGAGCCCTGGGCAACACCGCTCGTGACCAGCCACCAGCTGGATTGAACTCCATTCACCACAACTCTTTGGGCCCAGCCATCCAGCCAGTTTTTTTACCTAGCAAAGAGTACGCCCATCGAAGCCATGAGCAGCCACTTTCTCGAGGAAAATGCTGTGGGAAACTGTGTCAAAGGCTTTACTAAAGTCTAGGTAAACAACATCCACAGCCTTTCCCTCATCTACTAAGTGGGTCACCTTGTCATAGAAGATCAGGTTAGTCAAGCAGGACCTGCCTTTCATAAACCCGTGCTGACTGGGCCTGATCACCTGGTTGTCCTGGTCATTATACTGAGTCACTGATATCCAACACTCTTTCCTATCTGGCTGCAGTCCTTTCTGTATGATCAGATTTGCTTCCCAGAGCAGCTAAATAAAAGGCTGCTTCTCCCTGGTAACTAGCTGTTATGTTAGGTATCCTATTCCACTAGTTTATGATTTTCTATTGACATATATTTAAAAAAAAAAAAAAAGCTGAGTCTCCAAAACTTGATATAAAATTTGGGTCATAATGGAAGAACCTTTGACGTTTACATAGTGTCAAATAGCAAAGCATGTTTATTTGCTTTTTATCTTATTTAGACAGAGCCCAAAGCATTTTACAGATCTGTTATGAAAACAAATAAGCATCAAGCCATGATGTAAAAATTGTTGTATCTTTCACATTGGTAGAACAATAGCTGAGTTGCGGTTGTTGTGATGCTACAGAAATCATTTCAGACATTTCTCAAGTGTCAGTCATCTCTTCTGAGCAAATGAATGCTCAGTGAGGAGTTAAGTCTTGGGCATATACAGGCTTATGAATAAGAATAAGAAGTGGCATGATATAGGGCAATAGGTTGCTATTCAGAAGACCTAGCTCTGCCATGAAGTGTTTATATATATAATGCATGGTCAGTCAATTTGCAATGGCTTTCTAAAAATTATAGGCACCTTTTTCCTAATATTTCATGACTCCCCCTCCTTTTAGTGGCATCTATGGGACCCATGATTCCCAGACTGAGAAAGGGGACTTTGTGAACTAAACTCCCTTTGCATCCTGCCCTGTTTCATGTTAACATAAACCATTAGAATGGTGACAAGCATGCACCTTCTTCTGGTGACAACATTATTTGAGTTCCATTTCTGGCCTTAAAATTTCACATGTACATTCAGAAAGCTTGCGAAATATCCTTGGATTTCATTATCCCTTGATAAGCAGAGGAATTTGAATCAATTCTTTCAGTCATCTTTAGTGTAGACTTAACTACAAATTGCTATAACCCAAGATGCTGTCAGATACTTCAGAGGTTAAAATTCTAATGATGAAGCAGCAAGGTATCCCAAATGAAGAATTTCTTCCTTCTAAATTTCCCTTTCAGTTAAATTTCTCTACTAGTAATGCAACTACTTGGTTGCTAGGCTGTCTTCCAAGTTTTTTTGTGCTATGTGAACTTGTGGTCAAACATATGGGTGTCTGTCAATGTCAGCACATTTGGATTTTCTTCATTCATACAGTGTAAATACATATTTTTGCTAATACTGTTGAGTTTTGTTAAACTGAAGACTTTAATTTATGTTAAGAGCTATTCAAAGGCTCTCAGAAGAGGAGTAATTGTGTTTCATTTGATGTTGAGGAAATCAAAAAAACAGCCAAAAATATATTACATGGTTATATTTGAAGTGTAATAGTGCTGGGGAAAAACATTACATAGCTATCTACAAAGCAAGAGATAAAATAGTGTGTGTCTCAAAGGTATTTTGACAAACAGATGTACAATTCCAAAAGGCAGTTCATCGAAAGGTACTATGATGAGTTAATGATGAAGCAGCAAGGTATCCCAAATGAAGAATTTCTTCCTTCTAAATTTCCCTTTCAGTTAAATTTCTCTACTAGTAATGCAACTACTTGGTTGCTAGGCTGTCTTCCAAGTTTTTTTGTGCTATGTGAACTTGTGGTCAAACATATGGGTGTCTGTCAATGTCAGCACATTTGGATTTTCTTCATTCATACAGTGTAAATACATATTTTTGCTAATACTGTTGAGTTTTGTATAAACTGAAGACTTAATTTATGTTAAGAGCTATTCAAAGGCTCTCAGAAGAGGAGTAATTGTGTTTCATTTGATGTTGAGGAAATTAAAAAAACAGCCAAAAATATATTACATGGTTATATTTGAAGTGTAATAGTGCTGGGGAAAAACATTACATAGCTATCTACAAAGCAAGAGATAAAATAGTGTGTGTCTCAAAGGTATTTTGACAAACAGATGTACAATTCCAAAAGGCAGTTCATCGAAAGGTACTATGATGAGTTTATTCACCCTTTAAGTTCCCTAAAAATTGTTAGCAACGTCTTTCATCTGCACACTTAGACTCACAATAGCAGGTTATTTGCTTACCACCCTTAAATAAAATACTTTACTACTTTCCCTCTGCGCTATTGACATGTTTAGTTACCTGAATATAGAATCCCTTCTTCCCTACAGAGAACCTGACATACTCTGAGCGCTATGTTGTAAACTTCTTCCTAGAAATGTTCCAGATATAAAGTACTACTTCTGGGAATCAAACAATACTCTGTGAATTAGCCTTCAGTTATGTTCCAGTATGATTCCTATAGGAGCTGACACCCTGGGCTCAGTCCTCTGGGACAGCAACATAAGCTGATGCCAGAGGCAGGGAGAAACATGGATCTGATATTTGCTTATTGGTATATTATAGAAACTATAAATAGCATTTTATCTGGCTCATATGTTTCTCCCCTCCCCAGCTTCTGTTTGATTACCTTCACTTTTCCAGTTTTCTTTCCCTGAGTCTACTATATTTTCCACAAATGTTTTTGAAACTGGACCACAGTACACTATTGTTTTCTTTCACTCAATCAATCAATCTTAACTGCTGTAAAAGTTCAAACCACTGCCCCTCCTTTCTTCTCTTTAAGTCCCCAGTGTGTCCTAACATCACTGCTGTTTCTTTTATACATTTTCCTTCAGATGGTCTGAATTTCATCTTTGATTTGGGTACTGACACCTTTTTCTCAACTTTGACTTTCCTAAAAACATCATCCTCTCTCTCTGTTTCTCTTAAATGAACTTCACCAGTCAGATTGGCCTTTACAGTTCTCTCTAACTCTGTTCAATGTATTCATCAAGGTCATCTTATCAAGTCTTTATTTTCTTATACAGTTTTCATGCATCTTCACATCACAAACGTCATACTTCATTGATCTCTGTCAGCACAAATATTACCAGCTTCTCTTTCCTCCCCACGCCCCCATTTTCAAGCAATTTTATGAAGTGCAGAATAATTTTCTTAGCCCAGGTTGACTAATAACGTTCAATCCTTCCTAAAAGCCTGTGTCTTGCACAAGAAATTAGAGAATTATGAGAGCAGAAAATCAAGAAGACAACTGCTAGGATGAACCACATGGTGTAGTAATCACAAAAAATTTTAGAGACAACTTTTCCCAAATTATCCCCTGGATTTCCCAATGTTGCCTGCTTATTGTGTATATCTTTTGTTCCACTGCTGGCACTCCAGGGACTTTTTATATTGTACTACAGAGTGTTGGAGTGATCCAGGTACCTGCTCATAACTGCAGAGAGCTGTTTGGTGGGATTCGGTGGGACTGTTCCCATAGCTTCTGCATAAACCTCAGCCGTTGCTTTGTTTCTGAGAATATTACTGAATACTTGCCCAGCACACACAGCTCTGAGAGAACATCCTATAATGCTGCAAGTAGGTGTAGTAGGTGTTCATTTGCAATTGTGTACATTCTTTTTCAACTAAAATCTGTTCTTCACCTGCTAATGAGCAGAGCCTATTCGTGTTGAATTTATATTCTTTCTGACACCCACCATTTCTCTTTTGCTGAGTGCAAAGTTGTTTTGAAACAACACCATCAGAAATGTACTAAATGGACTTGCTGTCATTCATTGTTATAAGGGCCTGTATGAATAAGACAGTTTTCTTCCCAACAGAAATGTGTACTAATAGTCAAACGACCTGCAAACACAATCCAACTCTCATTAAAGTTAATGGGAATCAGGTTTCAGACTTGTCTGATGACTGACAGGACACCACTTAGTAAGAAAGTTTGTTTAGGAAGGAAGAAAAATTACCATCAGCTCTAAGATGCTTTAAATAATTTTTTCCTCTTTCTGTTTCCCTTATCTTTAGTTTTTCCAAAACTCATTTAAAAAGACCTTCTAAAGTATAACATTTGAAGAATTCCAC
>NW_008794951.1:6966711-6989441 GCF_000699145.1 Aptenodytes forsteri
GTGCCAGGACTGCCAGGTGTGGCTGGGGGCCGCCCTCCCCTCCTCCCCCCTCCCCCCCCCCCCACACACACACACACACTTATTTATTGTTTCTTAGCTTGGTTATGTCCAGTTCAACACTAAGTAGGCAATGCTATTAAATTCTAATCACTTGGTTGAACAAAAGCCTGCTTCATAAATCATTCTTTAATAGCCTGTCTAAAACTTCTTTAGGGTGTTGCAGCTGCATTGCAATGTTGCTTAGCCAGTCAGACTCTAATTATAGAAATTATACATCCAGCAGTTAAAACAGTAAACAAGCCTCTCAGATTGGTGCAGTAATCCTATGTCAGTTAGGATCTTTCATGTTGATTCTGGATTTCTGTCACTCTCTAATCCTGCTGTGCCCTGAAATATCTACTATTACATATTGCCCCTGTACTACTTGGACTTCACATAGAGAGCTGTTTAAACTGCTGTTTATAGGCTGCCTCGCTAGATTACTTCTTTAGAAGTACACATAAGTGATTTAGCAATTAACTCAAAGAACATAACATAATTAAAAATATTCTGTAGCATGAAGCAGTACCATTGAATACAGTATAGAAGAAAGAAAAAATCATACTCATAATTTCTGGGTCATTATTTTAGTCTCCTGGTTATGTAAAATCTAAATAATACAAGAAATACTACTAGCACTGTTGTTTTAGAACAAGGAGTAAAATTAGAGTAGCTGTAAGGTTCTTGTCAAATGATTTCTGTGCCATCCATCACCTAACCATTCTCCCTTCTCTCTTTTTTTTAAATAGTAGTTATTTCTATCACAAAGTTTGGCAGCATTACAGTTGCACCCTAGGAACTGGTTGAAATGTGAAGGGATCATGTAGTTAACCAAATGTAAAGTGTTAATTGTTTTCCAACTTCTTACAGTTAGTATCAAAATTTCCTTTTAGCAACATAAGGTGTACACTAAGACGACGACAGGAAAGAGTTGCAGGAGGAGGGAGGTACGGAAGACAGCAAGAAGGCTTAACTAAGTATTTGCAGTATAAATTTAAACCATTGATCTTGTTTTTCTCTCTTCTGCTATTTTTTAATTTCTTTTTTTATTAATTTTTCTTTATGACATTGTGTTATGACCTGAGTGTTGGGACAAAACTTCCGTTTCAATCCATCAGTTATAGCCTACCTACAGTAACTCTAATAAAACTGTTATCAGTTTTATGGGATGCAAAAGCTATCTAACAGAATGAGTAGATGGCTGGCAGAAACATGGTTCAGTCTTACTTTTGTAGAAACCAGCATACTTAGAGATCATTAGCATTTTCAACACATTTAATCTAATAATCCAACTCAGGATATGTTATCTGGGTGGCTGACAAATGGGAAAGCTATCTGCCACATTCTCCAAGACTTGAAACAAAAATGTGGGCAGGCTGCTTCCTCAGTAATTTTGTTGAACAACAGAAGAGCCTTGCATCTGTCCTTATGGACTGCTACTGAGCTGTCTTTTGTAGGATCAAGAAACTTTGTTTGTTTGGGTTTTTTTTTAACAGTTCTCTGTATGCTTCTTTACCTTAAAGGCAGTAATCACGTTTGTCTCAAATTAACATCTGTGCCTACCCAGAATTTCCTAAATTGTCATGTTTATAGTTTAACAGTCTTGAACTGGATGAACTGAAAAGAAGATAGTTGTCATTTGGCAGATAAAACAATAAAATGCTGCCCAGTGACAATCCAGTATTACCAATGAGTGTTAGTTTCAGACACTACATTGACACAAAACTACTTTTACTCAGCCATGAGGCTAAAACAAAGTTTCATTACCTGGCGTTATTGTATAAAAAGACCAAAGAAAGGCCTATGTTTTTGTGTAAACCATTGAGTGGGAGAGGTGGGTTTTTTCTGAGCCTCATTCATGCACCAAGCACTTCCGTGCACACATGAGCCTCCCCTGACCCTAGTGAGAAGTAGCAAATCCCAAAGCTCCCAATATTGCCATTGTCTCTGTGGGCTGGAGGCCTCCCACTGCCAATACATGCAACCGTATGGAGATTAAGGGGTAGATGGCATCTGCTGCATAGGGATGAACTCAGACTGATTTGCTCCGCTGGCTGCTCATCCTGACTTAAGTCCTGGCAGAGGAGGAATTGCTAACAGTTTACTTTTATGTCGGCATAATCAAATAAAAGCTGTTTGAAGGGTAATAGCTGGAAACATAGTTAAGAATTTGTCACAGAAGCAGTTCAAGAAAAATAAAGGCAATACTAATTATTTTACAAGTAATTTCACCAAATATGACGCCATGAAAAAGAATCATGGTTAGCAGTCATCTAATTCCCCAGAAAATTGGAGCCAGTCCAGTTTATGCTGGTCTGTGAATTTGTTTACTACAAATTTCTTCAATGCTTGATAGTTCATTCATTCAAAACTTTGCAGAAAATGATTCAGCAGTTCTTCAAATGTTTTTGAAAACTTACATATTGGTTAACTTTTATGAAGCCATTTAACAATCCTTACAGCATTCTGATAACTATCAAACAAGGATGATGCCACAAGCTGGTTATTAGCAGTATAAGTTTTTCAAAGGAAGGAGTTCTTCCTTCTTACAGGAAGATGAGACCACATCTTTGTTAGGGCCCCTAAGCACTGCTGCAGTGTAGGTAAAATAGATACTGAGAGACACTGAAGTCATGTCATTTCTGTGAGCTTTGAATCCATTCCTAAATGTAGATTCCTTGCAAGACGTGAATACAGTGTTTACAAATTCAGCCCAAGTTGCATAATTCAAATCAAAATACAAAAAAGTCAAGTGCTCAGCAGTTTCTCATTGCTCATAAGATCTTCTTTCATAATATCTGCTAGCTTGCCTGTTGTGAGGCAAGCTTAGTCATTTCTGCCTGCTGACTTCTACCACAGGTAGGCAGCAAAAGGGGCCACCACCACCTTCATGAACTTGCCAGATCACTCAGAAAGCATAATTTAAGCACTCACAAAAGAAAGGAAGGGTTTTAGTTAAATGATTCTTCTTGCCTTTGCTCTGACAGTCTTTGCATTGGCTTGCTGATGACTTGCAGGCTGTGAATTCATAGGTTGTACTGACATAAATACAATTTTTTATATTGGTATTCATTGCAAATATTTATGAAAGAAGCTACCTTTTGCTGCAAAGTTCTACTTGGATTAATGTTGTGACAAGTTTATAGTAAGTTAACAGGTTCATCTGATGAGCATAAGGCACTGGAATACCTTCAAATAACGTAACACTCAATCAGATTCTTTTTTTTTCTTTTTTTTTGGTCTTTGTAATGGCTAAACTGAAACAGATACTGTGTGAAGTCTAATGTATTCTAGTCCAATGAGCATTTGCTTCTTATCATGCATTTTAGCAAATGATATGTTACTAAATTTCAGTTGAAATATGACCTTGGGCAGAATGGGCACCACTGCATAAAATCCTAGAAGTCTACACTAGGTATACAGAAATCAGCACGGTGGTTTTTTTTCTTTTTCTTTCAGCTTGGGCTATTTAACAAGCATGGTTAACACCATAAGCATTACATCTATTTCTTTAGTGATAAACTACTATTAAACCAGTATTTTGCCTGAAGAGTCATGGGAGCATGATACACTGATACCCAGATTGTGGAAATGTCTCCATCACACATTTCTATGTACAGCACCTAGCTCACGATGTATGCTCATGGATCCTTGCTGCAAAGGTTTCCAGAGGTTTCCTCTCTTGCTACAGTTCCACACACAGCAATCAGGTCTGTTTTCTGTTGAGAAAATGGATCAGTAGCATTATGTTGTGTTGACACCCAGAAATGAGTTGGCTCTGTGTCTTTTCTGGAAGATGCAGTTTATATCAGGTCTCCTGACTGCATGCTTCCTCTTGTTCCCCTTCTTCCTTTCCTACTCTACGTTCCTGGGGAGAAACTGCAAACAAAATAAGGCACAGGCTGCAACCAGCAACAAAGAAACTCTTCAAGAGCCTTCCATTAATTATCCATTTCAGTAGATTTTCCTGCTTGATGACACGTTTCCTTTCAGAAGTTGCGTGCTGGTAGGATTGTCACCTCACTTTATACCAAGAAGTATAATTTTGCTTGCAGCTCAGTTTTGTGGGAATCAGAGAGAATTTCTTCCACCCAGTGGTCATTGATCAGCTTATTAATTAGCAAGAGCTGAGAGGTTTGCAGTAGGTGGATGTAAGCAAATGACATGAAAAGCAGGTTGTCTCTCAAATATTGCTACTCCAGAAAGCAACTCGGTCCTGCAGAATCGACACTCCTGCTCTCACAATGTGAACTAGAGCAACACATCTAATGCAATTATAGTATAAATAAATAGCTATTTAAAAATCTGGCCAAATGCACTCCCTCCACTACCAATATTTTGTTGGACAGTTTTCTAAAGTCTTCTACAGCATTTTTACTTGTCTCCATCAGGGCTTATTTCACTATGGTATTTTGGTATTTGACAGGTGCTTGTGTATTCAAGTTAAAAGGAAAATGAAGGGGAAATAAAAGACTATTGATTTGTCTAATAACAAGTCAATTACACTTAATATGTGCTCTTCCTCAGGTGAGTATAAAAGGATAATAAATCCTAATTTAAAAGAGAGTGATTAATTCAACCTTGTTCCATGCTGCCGTTTTCGGTACGTAAAGTGACTATGAAGTGATCCAATAGCAATTTACACCCACTTCTTGCATGCTCCAAATGCTGATGCTAGCTATGTTGAACAATACTAGTTATTTTAAAATATCTAATTATTTTTAATTAATATAGCTGCCTTTATGTAAAGAAAAAGACATAGTAACTCAGATTTTTGCCATTTCTTTTATAGAGTTGCACACACATGCAAGCATTTTGCATGTATATTGAAAGTGGTGTCTCTTCTTTGTATACATAGTTATGTGCATTTACTAATCCACTGAATAAGAAGTGGAAGTTTAAGCTAAATTAAGAGATCAAAGACAAATTTGGAATAATGTATGATTCATGAGAAATAGAATTATAAGAAGGAAAATAATGAACACTCATGTAATTACAGATGTGTATAAACTAAGTGGATACATACTGGGAAGATATAAATAGATATAAATGCCATACCATCATTTACACTTACTTTCTAATGTGTGATTCTGTTGGAAAACGTCGATTAATTAATGTGGAAGATAGAGACTCAGTATTTTTAGTGGGGTAGGTTTGTTTCATTTTAACAAAAGCAGCTGATTCATTCTTGTATTTGCTTTTAGGTTGGTTTTTTTTTTTTTTTTTTTGTCTCCCAATTAAGTTTTTGCTTGCTTCAACAGAAATCTGACATCCAAAATAATTTTTACCAATTTCTATGTTTAGATACTTATTAAAGTATACCAAATGCATTCTGGCATTTTGTAGACTTTCCTCATTAACATGGACCAGGTCGAGAATCAGCGTGTCTGATTGCCAGCTAAGTTTTTATTTCTATTTTTACACGGTGTATTAGTGCCAGCTAAAAAGCCTCAAGTATATTTTCTGCCTTCCTTTCTAAGAAGTGGCAAAGATGCATGCTTTCTATTTGGCTTCTCTCCTGCTGCACATGAAAACTTTGTTCATTAAATTTTCCTTAATGATGAAAAGAAGAGTCTCTGAGGGACTGCTTTCCAAATGTAGAACATTATTTTTGGGTTTAGTGGCTTCATTTGTTTTAGTGAAGAAGCAAAAGGGTAGGAGAAGGAAGTTAGGTAGGGAAATACTTTCAGCATCTGTGGGAAATTAGTCTTGACCAGCTACCCTCTTGAGAAAGTTATGAGCTACAATAAGCAATTTCCTATATTTTAGAAGATATTAAGATTTATTAGAATACACATTTAATTAGGGATTCTTCAGTGATGGTGAGGGTTACTGATTTTGTTGTGTTTCCAGGGATTCTAAGAGAATTACGTTCCCACTCCAAGTGGGGAAGGGTAGAAGGGAGAACTTATAAAATGTGTTCCACTATTCCTTCCTACTTTTAGTTTTTCTGTTTTAATAAACTAGCTTATTTTTTGTCCCTCTTCCATTCTCTGGATGTTTACCCTCTCTTCTTTTCTCATTCTATATTTTAATGCAATCTTTGTTTCTCAGTATGTTCTGCTGTTTGTTCTTTCCTTCTCCTTCCATACGCATTATGCTGCAGTTTTCCCCCATCTTCCTTTTCCTCTTGTGATATTCCCTGTGCTGCTTCCTCATCCCTCTTTTCCTTTGTTTTGTCTCTCCAATGCTTTTCTCCAATTCATCTTTCTCACTTCAGTGTCATTGTGCTCACCTTTCTAAGTCAATTGCTTCTCTGTATCCTATCCTTTCAGAAGGAAAAATATTCTTTTATGTTAATTAGAGGGGCTCCTTTTTCAGGTATTCATGAAAAATTATTCCAGGTATAAAATATACTACACAAAACAACTCTAATTAGTACACTGAATAAGCTTCCGTTGTTGTTCAACTGCATTGAACATTATTCATTATATCACAAACAGGGGATGTTGTGATATGGAACATACTCTAAGACATTTGAATTATGCAAAGAAGAAGCCATTCCTAATTATTTTAGAAATGCTATGGGTTTTTTTTATTTTTATATCATAAGTTTACATTCATTAATAATATTAGCAGACAATACATAATTTTTTTTCAAAAAACTCTTAACTTGAATTTTTTCTTTCTCAGGTATGTCAACAAATAGTTTTCCTTTCAGCAGGGGAAAAAAAAAAAACATTTTGAGATTTTAAAATGTTTTTCTTCAAAATTAAATTTTGACAGTTGACACAGCTTGCAAAAGATTTCAGTATGAATGAGCATGTGTTCCCAGATTGGTAGCTGTCCTAGCAAAGGTTTTGTGGAAGATTTGAACAGGTCTGGTGGTAGTTCAACAGTTCTTGGAGTCAGAGTTAACTGGTAATTAGAAATAACTGAATAACTTGTTTAACTAGAATTAAAAATAACATAGTTCTATTTTGCAACCTAAAATTAATTTGATTGGTTAACCTTAAAAGTTTCCTTGCAGGACAATTTTTATTCTGGTATTGGATTTTTTTTTTAAACTTGACTATTGCTATCACAGTTTTTATATTCTAGAAGGAATTAAAATGATCACCCCAATACATTTGAAGTCCTTGAAACATTTTAACAGCTATTATGGTGTACTCAACAGAAGAGGCTTGTTTTAGTACTGCTACAGGAACAAACAATAACAACCTGTGTTGTAAAATATGATAGGTTTTAAGAGATTGTGATTTCCCCTCCTCCTGCTTTATTTGAACTCTGGAGCTTGTGTGCTATTTCTGAGGCTGCAGAGGAAAGTGAAAGGATTCTGGCAGAATGTAAATCATGAGATCATTAACATTTCAGCCCAATTTCTCTCCAGCAGTGTATAATCTTAGCAGAGATGATTGATGGGATTGGAGATTCACAAGACATATTATGGGTCATTCCCCCATATTTCCTCATTTTCTTTCCCCTTTTGCTAATCCTAGTTTCAGATATCATTGTTCAATCAATTTCATTGCTGATCTAGAGCTGTATTCTTCTAATATCAGATATTATATCAGATACATCTCCAGGTAGATATATGTTCTACCTTACTGCTTTTTGTGCATGTCCCCTCTATTTTTGTTTATGCTCCATTATAATATATGGCAGAAATATTTACATTACTATCTCATTGTTTTAATCCTTGAAACTGTACGGTCTTTTTTTTTCCTGTTCCCTTGACTTAAAATGCCTCCTTAGTAGATGCAGCATTTAAACCACAATGAGTATCTATCTGCACTATGTGGAAAATGAAGGGAAGGAAATCATATCTTTTTCTTCCCCTCTCTATTTGGGGTCTTACGTGACATGATAAAAATATTCATTTGTTTGTTTTTGGGGGGGGAGGGGGAGCGGAGGGGAATGGGGGACATGGGACATTGGATTGTCACATATTTCTTCCATGTCTATTCAATTCTAAAAAAATTAAAACAAAACAAAAAAAGATTCTTAAGATTTTTTTTTTTACACATAATTTGGAAACAAAATAATTGGTTGACATTGAAGTGTATGTAGTATGCGCTCACAGTGGGTCTAGGATAGCAAAGTGTATGAAAGGCATTCTGTAAGAACGGATTTTGCTAGATACCAAAGCTGTGTCTGTTAGAGGCAACGGTTTATGTGCAGAATGCTCCCGTCTGCTTGCTATGGGTGCTACCCCATTTGTCAGACCATTGTAATGGAAGCTTCCTATGGATACATATCAACTGTGCTGTATATGGAGAAAAGAGTTTTTCAGTTATTCCATCATATTCCAAAGGCCTGCATGAAAACTGCAGAAGGAAACTGAAAGAGAATTCATTTATATGCATGTTAATTATCTCTGCAGATTGTAGCTATGAAGGTGCAGAAGTTGTAGAGTGTATGGGCCAAATATAGGGTAATCTTAACATACCTTTGATCCACAGTTGACTCTTGACTGTGATTTAAATCTCAGTTCCTTAGTTTCTCTGCATTTTATTGTAGCACCACATGCTAATTAATTAAAAGAAATAATTTATCTACTGCTGTTTTTATGCTATCACTTTAGTATTTAATGAGATTCATTGGCTCATATTAAATGTTATTTCAAGAATGCTTCCAAGAACAAAATAATATATTCACGATATTATCAGAAGAGTTTGTAGATAGGCATATCTTTCCTACAGCTTTTTGTATGCAAGTATGAAACTATCAGTTTAAACTTCAGTGGTTTTGTTTGACAGAGGAAAAATTGGTCATGCAGCTGTGGTTGTTATTTTTTTGTTTAAGAGGTGAAAGGTGTATTGAGATGGAAGAAAATGAGATTTGGATTTAATGTTGCATGCGAAGAATGGCATGTCTCAACCAAAAATTCTAGATGACTAGTACTTAGTGGTGCTTTGTTATTGACAGCTACCAGCATCCCAGTCCAAAAGGACAGTATCACATACATACCCTGGCTCTCTTACGAAGCCAGCTTGTTAATCAGTGGTGTAAGGATGACACTGCTAACTACACAGTCTATTGTGACTTCATACACAAAGCCATACACTTAGTCTAGATGCCATATTCTGCAAGGGAAATAAAATACCCCAAAACTGCAGAAATTTCTTTATGAACTTGACTTTCCTGCATTTCAATCCCACTTCATTCAATAAAGTAGTTCTCAAAAGGTAAAGTCTTATGCTGAAGTGTTCTATTGTACTGGGACCAGCATATTCTATCAAGCTGCTGAATATTAAGTAGCTAGGGGCAGTCTGATAGAGACAGTAATAACATTACATATGTTTGTATTACAAATCCACAGTAATAAAGTAGAAAATACTATAAATCTGTTACTCCCATACCATTCCATTCTCCTCCAACAATGAATATCTATGACTAGATATGAAACTAGGAGGAAGTCTTTTTTAATTTTTTTCCCCAGCAAAAGCTTCAGCAAAGCGATTTTATTACTATCAGAACAATCTGCTGAAAAGTATCTGTATTTTATGTCATATTTTAGTTGACTGCAATATTAAAAGTTTGTTTTAATATCAGTGTAGCAGAATATGCAGCAGAACAATATGTCATTCCAAGAAAAACCAGGAAAGGACATCAGATTGGGATTTTTCTGCTCTGAGTTCTCTGAGAATAAGGATGAAGTGGGAAGTTCATTCCTGTTTGATTTTGGTTTCTGTATTCAGGAGAGGAATTTCCAACTCCTTTAGCTGAAGCAGTGGATCTCTAGGGCAAGTTGGTAGTTTGTTTGTTAGGAGGAGTCACTTCAGAAATGCTTCAAGCAGCAGCTGGGTTTGATGGATCTTCCTCTTCCACTGAACTGCCTCCAGACTGAAACAGTTTAAGAATATTATTCCCTGGTTTTAACAAGTTGTTCCCAAGTCAACTTTATAACTATAGATACCTTATAATCTATACCTGAAATTTTTACCAAAGGGAAAAAAAATCAGCTTCCCTTTCCACTCTGCAGAAATGTCATATTTTAAGCTTTTAGACACTGAGCTCAGATTCTTCCAGAGGTCAGCGTACACCCGTGTGTATCAGTGCCCCTCACTCTAAAGGCTTTTGTAGTTATAACTATCTTGACAAAGAGGAAGTACATGCTAATGTGCTTTAGCTACAAGAAAATGTACAAAGCTACAAGGAAAAAAATGTTTATTGTTAGAAAGTAAAGCATGTACTGATACCAAACTAGAGTTGTGCAAATCAATCCTCTTTCTAGTGAGAACAGACAGATTAGACTGGAGAAATAGAATGGCCTGAAGCCAAGTTACAAAGAGCAGAGAAGCTAAGAAAGATTGATCTTGCCTTATTTCTGAAAGGATTAGATTTTAATTTAGTAACTAAGAAAGTGCCTTCAACTTTTAAGGTTTTTTTAAGTATCATTCCAAGACATTTTGCATTAAATTTGTTATGACATTAACCTTTTACGGTCCATAGCGGGAAGACAATTTGTAGACTTTGGGCTGAGAACCAGTATCTGAATTTGATTCCCACCTTAGCCCAGGTGACAAAAGCCACGTCCATAGAAGGAGGGTAGGAGTTGGATGGACTCCCCGTAAGGGGAACAGTAACCGTCAAGATGCCGCGCTCTGCTCTCCAGGGGGCCTTACCCGGTCACCAGCCTTACCCCAGTCACCACCACAGTGAGAGCAACACTGCTGCAGGTTCATGACTGTTTCTACTTGCTGTTAGTATGGAGCTGGCTTGCACAGTGACCCCTGTCCAGTGCAGAGCAGATTCACTCTTAGGGATAATCTTACAGAGTGCTTAGGTCAGAGAAGCTGGGACTACTGTAAAGACTCTGGATCCAAATTTTCAGAGCCATCCACACCTTTGGTGTGGTGACCTTTCTTAGAAACTGGCTTTCATGTTAGTACATATTTGAGAAGTCAGCTTGTGCTAAATGTGGTGGTGGTGTGGGGTTTTTTTTGTTTTTTCTTCCCTCTGAATTGACTTTTAAAATATGAATTGTCATATCTCTGGACATCATTTCTACCTCTGTAAAGTAGGGAAAATATTGCAGCAACCCAGCAGGGATAAGATTTGAAAGAAGCCCCTGTAACAGGCTGAATCATACCATTGTTTACCAGTATTATTAACATCAGAGCTATTACCATCGCTTCTGAAAGAGAAACAATGAGAGACTGGATTTGTGTACCTGGCCCTTGCTCCCCCACTTTGGATGAGGTTCTCTAGAAAAGAAGGATACAGACCAGTCAAGCCTCTCATGTGAGCAAAGCTATGATCAAGATCCTTCAAAGCTCTGACACTATATTCTCTCTTTAGCTTGTTTTAGGCATGTTCGTCTTCAGTAGTACTCCAAGCTTTAAAATGACAGCGATACAGCCTTATAAAAAAAAAGAAAAATCATGGAGAGGGATGAAGCAAATACTTTCCAGCACTGGAGCATGCCTGATAGATACCATATAGTTTGGTAATGCTGAAGATCTGTTTAAATAGGATAAGATCTACCTTTTTTAGACACTTTCCTTTACCTGAATATGCAATGAGTATTTGATGAAGTGGTATAGTGCTTGGTCTCCGTTTTCCCCTGCTGGGTAGTGTTGCAGGAACTGTAACATGCTGGAGTTTTCTTTCTGACTGGCCTTCTGGTTTTGTTTTTGTGTGTGTGCAGTTTTGAATCGGATTCTTTTTAGCTAGAATATGAGAATGACTAGTAATATCAGGTCTCTTAGTGATCCTGCTGAGATAACACAGGCTGGTTGGAAGACTGTGGTATTAAAAATAATAAAACCAACAGGTGTTGCAGGAACTGTAACATGCTAGAGTTTTCTTTCTGACTGGCCTTCTGGTTTTGTTTTTGTGTGTGTGCAGTTTTGAATCGGATTCTTTTTAGCTAGAATATGAGAATGACTAGTAATATCAGGTCTCTTAGTGATCCTGCTGAGATAACACAGGCTGGTTGGAAGACTGTGGTATTAAAAATAATAAAACCAACAATAACAAACCCCTTCTTATAGCATTCATCTTCCCTGTTTTTTAGAAAGCAGCATATGCCTGGATACATTTATCAGTACAGTATTCGTTATTCTCTAAGGAATGGCAGGCTGCTGTCTCACCCTCAGCTGGGTACCACTCTGCGCTGTGGTTGAGCTCACAGCACGGCTGTCGCATAGGGTTGGGCTGGCGGCCTTGCCTGGGGGACAGAAGGAGCAGGGCAGTCTTTTTGTGCCCTGTCACACTCCCAGAAGGGAGCAGGGTTTTTTCTTTCATTGGCCAACTGTTCCGTGCCTTCGTTCCTTTCTCCAGTCTAAAATTTTACAGATACAACTTGGGAAAAATAAATTATTAATAAATGCAAATTAAATCCCAAGTACTGTTGTTGGGGCAGAAATATATTACAGAAAGCTTGCAAGCCACTGGAGGTTTTAACTGAAGAAATTATATTACTGAAAGTCATTATCAAATACAAATACATAGGCCTGAAGATGAGCCCTTTAGTATCTAGATTTAGTTTTCCAGAGTATTTACTTATTGTAGTCCACATTATGCTGACTTTATAAACTGACAAGTAGTCGGTTCCTTATTTCCCAAATGGATTTACCATAAACTACTTCAGCCATGTTTGTTTGGAATTGTGAATTTTGCAGACATCACTACCTGATGTGTAATCAATTTAAATTGCTTTAATCTTACAAACACAGAGCTTTTACCTAGTGCAGGCTCTCTCTCTCTCTTTCTCTCTCTATTTCTCTCCCCCCCGCCCCATGCAGTATCTGAGAAGCTCTCAGCCTTTTGAATGCATGCACAGGTAAGAAGCTACCTGCAGTCCCAGGCATCTGTGCTGGGATTTGACATAAAGGGGTGAGTTTTGTGAATACCCCTCACTGAAACAGGGAGGTAGGGAGGTTAATATAAGAACTGAGTATTCAACTAGGAGTGTTTTTTTTCACAGGTCTGCATCTGCCAGTATAATATTTCCCAAAAAGCATCAAGGGCTCTTCAAAAGTTTCTCTAGTGGTTATCTGAAAGCAATTTATTCTTGTCTGGGTGAGCATGTTTGAAGGTTGCAAACAGCAGAGGATGTTGCATTCAATAATACATTTCAGTAAGTAGAGAGTCTTTGAAAATCTTTCTTAATATGTAGAAAAGATATTATTTTTTATTAGCAGTAGTATAATCACCAACCCTAACAGCTAGTCTGCTATTAGGTATTTCCTAGTATGCTGTAGTTTTGTTATAAAAAAGCTAAGGTAATATGGTCTGTTAACTTGACGACATTTATAAATGACTCTACTGAGAAAGAGTACAAGAAAATAAAATGTCAGTTCTTCAAAATCTAATGACAGTTAAAAAAAAAAAATCATTGCCAAATATGCCTTTAGGTTTTTCCACACATCTAGCTCTGTATAATGAATGCACCTGACCTGGAGTATATCTGTAATGTGCAGGACATGCACAAAAATAAATTATATTCCAATATTAATTTGTTGTGTTTTGAAAATACATCTTTTTTATTATGTATTATTTTTCTTTTTATCTGTTTAACTACTATCACTAAATTTAAATATCCAAGACAAGGTACTCAGGTGGTGTCAATCAGCACAACTCCATTGACTTTGGTTCTGCCAGTTTAAACCAGCTGATGTTATGGCTCTTACAGTATTCTTTAAAAAGTGATAGTGAAACATTTCCTTTATGTTAGCTTGAAGGGCTGCACCACATTTTATTTTTCTGAAAGTGATTGTAATGGAGCATGTGTCATCTAAAACTAATTATATCACGGTTAGGGCTTCTGAGCTGGTGCTATAGGCCATATTGGGAAAAGCTTTAAAAAGTGCCTATGAGACTTAGGAACTTCATTTCCACTTTAAAATTGATGCTAGCACTGAGACAGTTAGTTGCAGCTGAAATAATGATACAATGCTATTTTGAAAATTTGCTCTGCACTCACCTTAGAACTCTCATTTAAAACTTTAGTAGGAGTTTTTTAAAACAGCTAAAACACCATATATCCTTGGTGAAACCCAAATTTGGAGGGATATTATGACTCACTAACGTCTAGCTCATGGGAAAACCCAACATACACTTTTTCCACATACTTTGTCTCTCTCATTATTCTTTTTTTTTTTTTCCTAAAGAAAGAGTGGAGAATCTGGTGGTTCATTTCTCTTCCTCTCCTGCTTTTTACAGTTCGTGTGAGCTCTGGCATTGAACCCACACAAGAAAAGGTCATCACTGTAGGAATGAACTGCACGTGGGACTGCATTTCTTTTAAACAGATGGCAGCCATGTACTGTTGCAAACAGACAAAGCTGTCTTACTGCATGTGTTTTGACAGGGACATGTGCGAATGTGATGATTAGGGCATTCTTCTGGCACTTGAGAGAAGGAGATATAGTTTCCTTCAAGCTGAGGAGGAAAAGAGGCGTTGTTTCCCACTTCCTGACTGTGCTTCAGCCACAAAGCTGTTATGTGGAAGATAAGCACAGGCATTGCTACTGCTACTATCTTTGCTCGAAAAGAAAGGACTGATCTTTCTGCTTCTTAAACAAAACAAACAAACAAAGACCATAGAGTTTTAGGTGGATGTTTATTCTGAAAAGAGGATTTTGGAGTCAGGATTCTAAGCAGAGAGCAATGCCTGCATGCAGCCCCACGTGAGGCCCTTAAGTTTTGGAGAGAGGATGTGTCTATATCTGTTGTCAGGTTGAAGGCTTCACAGTTCCCGGTGCCAGACTATGGATTTGGATTTTGCTCTAGCAGGAAGATTCCTAAAATGTGAGGTGTTGCACCACCTGACTTCAGACATACTGGTCATTCTTCATGTGTCTGGCTGTTACTATTTCCTTGAGATGAAAAAAATGCCAAAATTTTCAGTAGTTATTTATCAAACTAATAAGGCAAATCAGCCAGGCTAAACTGACATGCAATATAAAAGAAAGTTTTTCCAGTTGGCTAAAATGACCTTTTGATTTAGGGCTAAAGATAGCTGCCCGTTTTCTAAGCGCGGTAAAAATGTCATTAGCCAAGAGTCCAGTCCTCACAAGTTAAAACAGCAGGGGAGCAATTTGCATTAGACCATGAAATAGATTATGAAGGGCCATCATTAAGATCCACACACTTTTTTTTTTTCTTTTTTTTTTTGTACTGGATCATTATCATAAAACCAGCATATAAAATTGCCTGCCTGTTTTCTGACATGCCCCACATAGATTTGATTCACCAAGGTCTTACTCTATCTAATCTGACAAGAGTCCAAACTGCTTTATGCATAATAAATAAAGACATTTGTGACATAAAACAGCCTGTGTTCCCATGCCCTGTGCTATATTTCTGGGCCACCTGGGATGTTGAGTATTTTTAGACTTTTATTGTTTTGGGTTTTTTTCCTGAGATACTTGTGCTCAGGTGGCTGAAGAAAAATGTAATTATCTGACATAACAAGCAGCAGCTAGTTTGAATCCAAAAAGAAATGTCAGTCAAAATAAAAGACAATGTTATGGAGTGGTAGTATCCTTACTATGACTAAGGTTTGAACTGAATTTTTATTATGAACTATTGATGATTGATACAAAACTTTTAGGACACAAAAAGGAACCTTTACAATCCTAACACTCAGATAGGTAGGCAAAATCCTTTTGCAGGTAGTGAAGGTGCTCCCTCAGATGTTACCAGGATGAAGGAAGCACAAGGGCTTAATGAAATTTTCAGGTTCTGTTTAGGTCAGAGATAGTATTCTGGATGTGATCCAATCCTTATTCAATAGCCACATAATGTTATATAGGCATGTGCTACGTTGGAACCTTGTTTGAATGAGCACCCTGCAGGGCAGGGACAAGTTTAATGGTGGGAAGGATTTTTGTGTTGGCTCTTCCAAAAGAGATATGTGTCTTAGTGAAGATCTTGCAAGTTCTAGCAGCCTAAAAAAAATTGCACTATGACCCTGATCACAGCAATCTTTCAGTGTTAAATATAACATCGTGTATCTACAGATTTTTTCAAACATTTTCAGTGCCTTTTTATTACTATCTGACTGTACATCATTGGCTCACTTTGTGTCCTTTATGTAAATGCAGAACAGATCTGAAACAAGCATTGTGATTGCCTGTGTCTTACCTCCCATTCATGTGTATGTGTGTGACTGAGCAACAGAGAATCAGGATCCATCGTATTTTCCCAGCAAGCTTGGGAACCACATAGTACTGTGTGTGGTTCTGTGTCTTACAATTATTATCTGCAAACTAGGCATGTAATAAATCTTCATACAACTTCCATAGCTAATTATTATTGTAATCAGGAATAAATCTTCCTCCAGCATCATAGTCATAATGTTTTCTGTTGTAACATTAAATTGCTAGAATTTAATTGCAGTCATCGTTAGAAAAAGGATTCCAGCTTTAATATGCAGTAGGTTGAGGCACTAATAGTGAGCTCTTTGGTAGGGGCTGGAAGCAATTCCAGAACAACGCCTGTATAATCAGAGCGTTTGCCTCCTTATAACATCATCTGGGAGGCATCTATCACCAAGGTGATTATGCTTATCAATACATTTTCATCAAAGCCAGTGGAAAGATGGCCTAATAAACAATGGTTGCTAGAGATACATGGCATAGTAAAGCACTTCAGTTCAGATTTGCATCATTAATCCAGTACCTTATTGTTCTTTGGTAAATTCATAGATTCAGATATACCAGGATATCTAAGCATTTGTATTTGGTTCAGTGGGAGCTAGGTGCTTAAGCTATGTTATCATGAGAATCTGGAACTTGCCACCTTGGGGCTTTGTTCTCCTGGTAGGAGAAGAAGGAGACAGCCATTCCCTCCTTGTGGGAGATGGGGGAGAATAAATGTGTTAGCCATCATAAGGTGCTTACAGGCTGTAGAGATCGAGAGGTGTTCAAGCTAGAGAAATAAAATGAATAAGCTGATTAATGACAAGTGATGTCTTGGTTGCAGCTATTCAGTACAACTCAGAATAGGTTTTTGATTTGGACTGTGTGATCACTGTAGTACTTTGTGGAGCTTGTGCTCACTTGGAAACTTTCCCTGCCCATGTATGACCCTAACAAAAGCTTAATAGAAAATTCAGTTTTTCAGGCTGGAGGTGTTCAGGAGCCTCTTGGAGTTACTAGCTGCATGTGTTTTGAAGGCAAACATTTCAAATATTTTCTCCCACTTAACTGAAACAACCTGGGAATAATTGCCACATTTGGTGGCCACATCCACTCTGTCTCATTTTTTCCTGTAGCCAAAACAGCACTGCTGAAAGATGTATGCAGCCTTTCATATTCCATCTAATCAGGAGTGTTTCCACTTGCTTTTGATAATATTATCACCCTTGGTAGTGGTGATGACATTTTCTTGGAGATATGCCCTGTGATTAGGTCCATTTGGACCCATTATCAAGGTTTAAGGAGTTATACAACCTACTTTCCTTCTTGTTATATTCCCCTGTTACATATTAACCATCTGGCTTGGTATAAGCTGCCTCCTAACAGTTTTTCATAACTGTGCCAAATTTCCGTTCCCATGGAAACTGTTTTAAGAGTGCTTTAAAATTTGAGAGGTGTACCATTCGCTATCTAGAATAGGTCATATTTCCTTTTTCTTTAGTCTTTTTCTTTTCTTTCATTACTGGCTAGTGTTGCCACCTGTCTTGAAAAAGAGGAGAGTCATGAGTTTTGGACACCAGTCTTGTATCTCAGTTTCCACTTTGCTTTGTTGTGAAGAACAACTCTTAAAGGGTTTAAAGCTGCTTTAGTGCATCATTTAAGAGCCAGCGAGGAAACTGCACATTAATAGAAGGTAGAAGAACAACAACTTCAAAAATGTATAGGTTTAAGTTTTTTAAAGGGGATTTTGCAAAACATTAAAAATGCTTTTACCATCTGTGATTAGGTAGGCTTATTAAATACGAAAGGAATTGTTCTGATCGTATCTCTAAGTATGTGCAGTGTCTATACATGTATAGTGCTTAACGGAGTTAAGTAGGCCCATTTCACACAAAGGTTTTCAAAGCTATTCAGCTTTGAAAGGTGTTACCTAGCAGTTCCATACAAGAAATAAATCTTTGTTTTCCACTCACAGGAACTGATGATCTGCATTTGTTAAATATTTTCTAGAAAGAGATTAAACGTCACAGTTGCTGAGGTCTATTCAACCACTGCACTAAACCAATGCATTACTTAATAATCCCATCCTAGATTCCACTCACGCAGCCACAGGCTTGGGACTAAAAAGCAGAAAAAAACATACAAATTTCAGAGATGTCTCTCACTCATGAAGACAGCAAAGTTTTTGAACATTTCTGTGTTTACATGTTGCCGTAAGATGCTATTTGTGGTATGCCATAAAAATGTCATCTGTCTTCTACTGTCTGTTGACACATTTTCTGTGAATTATTTACATATATGTAGGCTTCAGAGAGGACTCTGAGGATTAGGAGGGCAGAGGTAGCCTGTCATGACAGTATCTCTATTTGGACTTAATATTAAAAAGATTTAATATATGATATATTTCCTAACCAACAAAAAAAATGCTGCTTACTGCTAGAACAAAAGTTTGCTCAAGGTGCTTAATGGGCAGAATACTAATTTCCAGACCATTGGCTTACCTTAGTTTCTCCCATAGAACCCTTCTTTCAGAAAAGTACTTAATCAGGGAGTTGAATTAGAGCCCAATTAAAAGGTGCTATGGGACTTACGTATGTGCTTAAATATTTTCCTGAACAGTGATGAAATTAGGAAACATGAGCCTTTTGCTAAAGCTCCAATTCTGTGAGCAATCTGTGCTTATGTACTACCTTTCATGAAGAATGCAACATGGGAAATGATAGGCATATAGGCTTTGTAAAGGTTTCAAAAACTGATTTACTCTTGCTTTAGCTAGCAAAAGTTAGACAAAACAAAGTACTTTCTCTTTTTTGCCTTTAGAATCTTTCAATTAGATCTGAGGTTTTCTCTAAGAATCCTGGGATCCCTTCCCTCTTGCATGGTTTCTTTTACAGTCAAACTTCTGCTCTCTTTGCTGTTCTTCTGCCATAATATGGCTAAGAAACCTGCCTATTATAAACCTCAGTTTATGGAGACATTCTGAGACCAGCATCACTGTAGCTATATTTCCCCTCAAGCCAGTAGTGTTTAATTCCCTCTTCTAAAAAATCAGAATTTAAACATGCTTTACCCTGGGCTCTTTCTTGATAATGTTACCCCTTAAATAAATGATCACAAAAGTGGAGAGATGTTCTATTGTTTAGCACAAGATACCAATAGAAAGGCAAAAGAGAAGGCAATCAAGATGTAAGCTCAAAATGGAGTTTACATACTGAAACAGAGAGTCTCTGATCTCAAACAAAAATAAGTTCTACCAGGATTTCTCAAATTGTCAAATTGGTACATCAAACTAAAGGTCAACAACTGCTATTTAATCTGTTGTGAAGTCTGGGTCTGGTATAAATCTGAAGGGCAACACAATATAATTAATTATTAACCTTTAAAAAATTTGTGTAAACAGAGAAAAATAATATGATTCCAACAACCCCTGAGTAAAATTAGGGATTTTCATGCCCACCACAAAATGTTAAATTCTTAAGTAAATACTTAAGTATTCACTAAAGTCTGAGCAGAATGTAAAATCAAACATTTTTCAGCACATTTGGAAACAGGGACAAAAATGATGTGAAATTGTTTATTAGACAACTGATACAAATCCCTTGGAAAGGCCCCACTAACTTCATGGAGCTTTATATCAGACTGTAAATATGTCTAATTAATTGAATGAGACAGGAACTCTTAAATAACAGGTGCAAACAATTAAATAATCACTCAGGCTGTTGTGCAAGATAAGATTTAAATAAGGTACAGCCTGACTCTTTGCAGTTTTATTGAGGAAAAGAACGAGAAAGGGATGGATCCTTAGAGATGCAATATATGCCCTTTTTAGCTGAGAGAGGGGAACATATGTCAATACTGCTTGTTATCTCAATGAACGGGTGGAGGGCAGGAGAGGATTCAGGGTTCAAGGGAAGTACTAGATGCACAGCTTGTACTTCTGCATCTTTTCCTACCATGTCATACAGAAATTCCAAGCAGGTCTTATATGAGTGTTCAGGTTTAGAGAGAGAAAATGAAGCACAATGAAGTCCCAAAACAACGGAAAAAAAATTCTCACTAAAAGTACAGGAAGAACAAGTGTAGGAAGAAAACTGCAGTTGGTGAACCTCAGTCATGAGTCAAGATTTGTTATACAGTCTGGTGTGCATCACTAGACTGTATTGCCTCTGAGCGGTTCATGTGGGAAGTGCCCAAGAACAGGGAGCAGCATCTAAATGAAAAAGTTAATTGATGGACTTGTTATATGGCAAAAACAGCAGTATGCAGCTGAAAGAACTGAAAACTTTTCATTCTAAATTTAAATTACAGTTCACAGACTTTATAGAGTCTTTCCTATGCTGCAGCAGTATCTGCTTAAAAAAAAAAATAAAGCTGCAAAAATATAATAAAAACAGTTGATATGAAAATAGTTGAGAAATTCTTGGTAATACACAAATGCACAGGAAGATCACCCAAGTGTGAAAAGGAAATTAAGAATAAAAGTTGTGGGAAGAAGGAATAGTTCTGGCTAAGGTTAAACTAGAGAAGATTCTTTGGAGTAGAATGGGAGAATCTATTGTAATCACTAAGACTTCGCTAGGTAGATTGGTGGGGGAGAGAAAAAACAAAACTACAGTATATTTTTTACTAACAAAAATATCTGCAGGAAGCTTCCTTTCAGAACTGACTGCTGTTCTCATCAATTCCTGTCCTTATGTGCTGTTTTGATACAGTAATCAATGCCCAGCATGTGGTAGTATTCATATCGTACAGCACAAGTGCCCCTCACTATGTATTAAGGCATATATTCCTAATGATAAGGCCAATCTCTGTGGGCTATAGAGACCTTTGTGTTCTACTATCAAAAAGAAAATTGAACATATAACAACAGCATTAAGGTATGGGGCCAATAGTTAGGTTAGCATTGTGGAAAGGATGTCCTGAGTTACATGCATGAGATGCGCCTCTCTGTGGTGCAAGAAGAATAAAGCAGCCTGACTATGTTTCAACTTCAGTGACAGTTGCTGGATTTCCAAAGCAACAGAAGTCTCTGACCTAATTCAGGCTCAGCTTATAGGAATAAAAGGAGTTCCTAAGTTATCAGCACGTGGGCAGGGATACCACTTCAGGTTGTGGGCAATTTCTTCTCATTTTTTAGCAGAGGCACTTCTACAAAACAGTTCAATTTTTACTAAAATGATTAGTCATTCCATCTCAGCTATGTGCTGTATTATGGAGGGGGAACTAGGATACTGGGAATGAAGACCTGTCTCTTCCCCATGGGTGCCATACACACCAGTACTCTCCTGGTTCTCTGCAGTGGAGAAGACATGCAATATGAGCTTGCGTGATTAATAGACATCTGACTGTTCTTGAGCCCTCTCCCTTGACTTTTGGACAGTGAGGGCTGATTTACAGTCTGCCTCCCCCTTTCTATATCACCTTAACAAGACTCCAATGCAAAGTTAGCCCACTGATCTTGGAGCGGTGGTGGTGATTGTGGCACTTTGGAGTGGAAGGTGGCTTTCACAAAGGTGGAAGGTTGGTAGAACCTGGCAGGATGCTCTGTGCCGAGAGAGTAATAGAATAAATCACTGAAGCCAGCACTGCTGGACATGTTGGGTATTTACTATCAGGGTTCACACCCTAAGCCTGAAAAGAATTGCAAAAGTTTAACTTTGTAGAACGCCTTATCCTGCTATTGATATGGACTGGCCATTTAAATGCATGTAATTCTTTGAAGGATCAGGGTCTTAATTCCCAACAGATGAAACCGCTGCCAGAGGAAACAACTGTGCTGTATTCTCAGATTAAGATTCGGAAGGTACCACGCCAGTAGGAGAGGAAAAAATAAAGGGATTCAGAGCTACTTAAAATGGCTTCTCTTTCCATTTGAAGCATGCTTCATCCTGTTTTGTGTTTGGATGTATCTTACAAAAATGCAAATCTGGCCAAAGAGCTGGATTCCAATATGTACAAGATATGAATCAGAGCTTTAACCCATTCCTGATGTATGAGTGCTGTAAATATGCCAGCATGTTTACCTCCCACACATTTTTCCATTTACACATTTCATGTAATTGTCATAATTGTAGCAATTAAAGATATCCTTTAAGAATAGTAGGTTTTCTCATTTAAAGCACTATTCCCTTGTAGGGATAGTTGTAAACATAATTTAGGAGCAAATGCTGGGAAATCTTGTTATTCTATGGAAAAAGAATGCAATATCATACTGCAATTACATAATCATGAGCACAAGTGTATGACAAATGGCTTGGAATAAATTGTGGGTAGAAACCACTTCCAAATAAGAAATAACCACTCATGAGTAGCGTATCTAATTGCTTATCTGCCCTACCAATCCCTATGGAATAGTTGGATAGGAAAGAATTAAGTAGTTGCACCAGCTGCTCTGAATTCAGAAGACAACAAAGGAAGGCTGAAAATGAGATAGAAGATAAAACCTGAAGGGTAATAAAAATACAAAAACAGTTGTTCATAATATATTGTTTTGGTGATTTGATTGTGGCATAACTGCCCCGTCAGGGTGATGGTGGATATAGCTGTAGTGGGCAATTCTAAATAAAACTACTTTATAGAATCACAGAATAGTTTGGGTTGGAAGGGACCTCTAAAGGTCATCTAGTCCAACCCCACTGCCGTGGGCAGGGACATCTT
>NW_008794951.1:6991724-7004570 GCF_000699145.1 Aptenodytes forsteri
CTCTGACAGATGGACCCCGTCAGCCCCCAGTAGACCGGGTTTCTCAATCCCGGTAGACCGGGTTTCTCAATGCGAGTCCCGTGGTCTAAGTAGCCAAACCCCTGGCTGTGGCACCAGTCCCGTAGCCATTTGTTGATTCCACAGATTCAACTGGCCATTTTAAACCCCTTCCCTTTGTCCGGCAAGATTGATGAAAAGACTACCTGCACTCCAGAGTCCCTTACCGCTGGTCCCAAGGCTCTGAAGTCCTTCTTGATAGTCCTCAGACTGCTCCTGGCTGTGTCACTGGTGCCCACATGAAACAGCAGCAGTGGGTAATAGTCAGTGGACTGTACAAGGTTTGGTAAGCCTCAGTAGGCTACTAAGTAGTAACTTAGTACCTAAGTCAGGGTAAGAAAGTGATTAAAAAAAAAAAAATTACAAAATTGAAATTTAAAGAAATAAAGTAACATCTTTTTTGTAGCAAAGAAAGACTTTTATGAGAGATGTGTCTGAATAGATTATTCAGTGGGCCACAGCAAGGTGATTCCATGTGTTCCAAATATGGTTTTCAATTTTTTTGTTTACAGAGGCATCCAGTTACCACAAATCCAAAAGCCCTACATGTCACTCCTGTCTTAGAAATGAAAGTTATGTAGAAGTACCCTCTTCCATTATCACTCCGTGTACCCTGTCAGACAGCTTTTTCTTCGGGAATGTGGCTGATGACATGAAGATGACTCTGTAGAATAGGGCAAAAGGATGCTTTATATACTGAAACGATTAGAATGAACAGCTTAATTTCCAGGCATAAACTTCATACAGTGCTTGAGCAGGGAGCTCTGATTGTCATGATAGGAATGGAAGAAACATCATATTCCTGTCCAGAGGAAAATACTGATCCCAGGTGAGTGCCCAGTTGATTGAGTCTTCTGTGCGAGCTGGACAATGCCAGTAATGGCCATTTCCCAAAAAGTGATACAGTCACCTGCCAAGGTTCAGCCTTTGTCTGTCTCCCTGGGGGCCCAGCCAATTTTTGCACCTGGTCACGACATGGTAGTACTGGAATTGATAGAAGAAGCTAACAGTAGTCAGCTGCCCACAGATGATTCTCGTCTTCTGTATTTTGTTAAATTCAATTCCTAAAAGTTAAACCTATAAGCTTTCTACAGCAGCATCTAGAAACTGGAGTTTGACTCAGTTCCTTGTATATCAGTTGTCCAAGCTGAAAGAACCACAGATAAGCACGAGCAAAAAGAAGGAAAAAAAATATCCATTTCTTTCACTTTTTGTAATATTGGATAAAGGAATTCTGGGTACAATGTATCATTGAAACTTGTAGCTTCCTTGGGATTATGAAAAAAAAAAAAAAATCTGCAAAGGAGAGAGCTGTACAAAACTCTAAGGTGGTGCTGACTTCCCACCTGTCCCCATCTTTGATTTCCGTACAATGGGTTTCAAAGGATCCTGGATTTTGACTTGAGTTTGGAGGTTTCATGAACATAAAATCAAAACCAATTTGACTACTGAGTCTCACCTGGATTAATTTCAGAACCTTGTGAAATGGCAAATTCAGCACGTTTTTGCAGCCAGGGTTGTAAAATGAGCCAGCTTTATTTGTAACTGGATATTAGGTTGAAATTCCTGTAAAATCAAAAGAGTGATGAGCTGTCTTTACGTGGTTCGATGTATTATTGTCCACATGGTGGATTTTTATTACTGATGTCAGAATAGTTTAGGACATTTCATGTTTTCAAATGAGATCAATAGACAGAACATACTGACCCAGTCTAGGAATGATGCTTTCAAAATATATGTCCGGATTCCCATGGTTTTAGCTGAAGATATAGTGACACTAAAGTCAAATATTGTATACTTCTATTCTTTGAAATGTTGAAGTCTGGGAGCAGGCTAGAAGAAAATAAGTGGAGGCAGTGGTGAGTTTTTTAGGTTCATTGTTTTCTTGCTGCTCAGTGACGTTGACTTCTGAGGTGCTGTTCAAGAGAATGTTTGTATTGTCAGGCATAAGAGGCTGTGTTTGCTGCAACATGAGCTTTTGCATCATTGCCACTGAAAGGATGTCAGTTATACAAGGAGTTTTTATAAGCCCTTAAATAAAATATTCCTTCTCCAAAATTTAACTGAGAGTTTGATTTATGCATCAGATAGCAGAAAAAATATTAACCTTTCAGTGTCTTTATTCTGCCGCAAGCTGTGTTTATTTTAATTGATTGCCTCATTGCATTGTTCCGTGAGTAGTTGGCAGTCTCTTGCTCCTGTACCCAGCTGAAGTAAAGAAGAATTTAAGCCTGCATTTGTCAGACAAACCTATTAGTGCTTGTTTGAGCCTCTTGTGTACAACTCACATCAGCTGAGCTAATCTCTCTAATGTGATGGAAATTACTTCACCTGACAAAATCTGCTTTTGGCAAGGTTACCAGAATGAAAAGTGAGTGAATGTGAAAGTATGAACAGAAGCTGAAAACATATGTCTCTAAACAGTTAAAGGAACCCATGCTGTAAAGAAGAATGAAAAGGATGGACTGCATGAGGGGCCAGGAGGAGGAAGCCAGGCAACTTTAGATCAGCATTGTGCCAATTTTGGGGGTATCTTCATATCAAAGCGCTCAGCTGGAAACAATACATGCCTGATTTCAAGCATTGTGCTTTCCTCCAGCACTCAGGAGTCCAAATGAATTCAAAGGAAGTGTGTGGTTTTTTCGTGCGACACCACCAACAGAGCCAGTCAAAACCAGTGTCACTTTGAAAAACTGGCTCTAGGTGTTATTATAAAAAGAGTTTGTGAATGCTGGGTGGATTCACAATAATAAAAGAGAATAAAAGGAGTAAAGAACAAGAATAAAAATGGCTTAATGCTTCAGATTTCAATGTACAAAATTACAATAAATGCCAAGTACATCCCTATTGAGATGCAAACATTGTGCCTGGGCAAAGTGAGGCAGCTTCTGCTTTCTCAAGGGACTGCACAGACCACTTTGGTCCATACTGCTGGCCAGAGTAGCTTTGATGATAATAATAATGATAACATGAATGTACATGCTATTATAATTTGTCTGTTGTCCACTGCTGAATGCTGGAAAGCCTAGGGTACAAGTAAGTCCTGCTCATACTATCCTCCATGTCTATCTTTCATCTGTCCCAGAATATGCAATATTCAACATGCTGTGTGGCAGGAGAAAAGAGCTGAGGAAAATTTCTTTCCCTAGGGAATGGTTGGAAGAAGCTCCAAGGCTGATTCAATTCTCTTTGTTCTGCAGTTGTACTGTCTATCAGCAGCTTGATCTTGCACCATGGGATTTTTTTTTGTCTATGATGGAAAAGAATCAAGTTCCATAAGATGATTCATTTATTCATTTGTTGGGATATTTTGCTATTTCCAGTTACATCGGAGAAGGCAACATGTGTGATGATAGTTTGATGGTTTGATGCATGGGGAAATGTACAGATCAATACTTGGCTCCACAAGTCAGGAAGGTTCCTGGTGAAGAAGATTGAAAACCCATTTGTTTAACCTCTTCACATCGGATAAGTGACTATTTCATGAGCTAACAACTCCCAAGTAGGTATGTGAAAAGGCATACAGGAGAATCACAGATTGTACATATTGTTTGGTGTCTCTACATAGTATTTTTGGAGGTAGACATATAAACCGTCCAAAGTGACGAGAGTTCTTGTGACTTCCACTAATGTGGCAGCAAGCCCAGCTCAGTGCTCCACCCTCTCAGCAGAGCCTGGCCTCAGTGTCATGCCAAATGCGTATACAGGTTCCAGCTGATTCAAGTCACAGGCAAATATCCATCTGTCTGCTGAATTTTGGATAGACATTCCAATAATAGTAGCATGCAGTGAGTAGACAGCAACAATTCTTGAGATAGTTTTGCTGGAAGTGCCTGAATATTGGAATCACAGAATTAGACAAAGGGATATTTGTTCATTTGACTTAATCACCCCCCTTTTTGAGTGTGTAGCTAAGAAAGGCAGACAGGAGAGTGAATTTCATCAGATGCTATAAATGCAAACGTGTGACTCCTAAGAAAACTTTTACAAGAACTGCTGTATTAGCCCAGCACTGAGGTCCATCTTGTCCAATATCTTATCTGCAGCTGCGACCAGAGACACTAAAAAAAAGAATGCCATAAACAGACTATGTATAGAGTGATTCTTCCCTGCTTCCAGTTTCCGCCAATCAGTGATCTGGGGATGGGGAAAGAGAGCTGGTGTTCGTGGCACTTTTGATGAAGGAAATGTGATGTTGACCTACTTTTTCTATTAAGGACATTGTGGTTTTAGCTTGCTTGCAGTTTTGGTGGAAAAGTTCAAAGGTTAGAAGTGTATAGACAATTAAAGGTTAGAACACTGACCTTGAATTAAGAGAAAGGAAACATGGATCTTTACTGATTGTTAATGTAATAGTGCCACAATTCTTTCTGTTGGCATTATTAAAAACAAAGCAAACAAACCCTCCCTCCCCCAAAAGTGCAGAATGCATAATTCCCAGTATTTATATTTATGTTACCTGAAGTCTCTAAGTTCTAATTAATGACGCTGAATTAAATGTATAGTAGATATTTTATAAGTCTTTTATACTTAAAGGTCACCTGTGTCACCTGTGTGATTTCTGGGTCTTATTTTACAGACAATTTTTGATATAGTTAAAGCAAGATCACCTGTTTTACTGTCCAGTCTTCTGTACTTGCTTCTGTAACACTCGCATGATTTTTCCAATAAGATGCTCAGAACTCCCTGATTCTCTGAGTGTATTTGAAAGTAACATAAATTGGTTACGCTTATCCCATATTAGGAAGTGCATAGTATTTTGTAGATCTAGGCCAATAACTGTGCTAAAATTACCTATTTATCATTTTGCAGTAGCTCCAAGGTACCTCTGTAGAAGACCAGAGCTTTTTTCCTGCTACATGCTGTAAAAGTTTAGTGAAAACTGCACATATTTGTTTTTCTTAAATCACAAACAGTATTTAGCAGTTGCATTCTTGTGGGTACGCCGTGTCTTAAACTGCAAAGGAATCCATTTTCAAGTATTTTAATGCTGTTTTATGATTTACTGTTTCTATATCTCTTTCTGTAGGGCTGTCTCATCTTATTGTTTTATACTGTCTGATACAATAACTACTGCTTCATTTTGAAGATGAAACTAGCAGGACCATAAGTATGAATATTTTTTCTTAAGTAATGTTGTTATATGTTAATTTTTCTGTTTGCTTATACAATAGATGGAGATGGGCACATGTTCTGCATTCAATCTCTGTTTTTACTTTGATCCTAAGACTCAGTACTGCTCAGGAGTCCTATCTTCTTTGGTCCTCTGCTGTTTCTTGCATTGAATGGATTTTCAGGTTGTGGAAACAGAGGCATGGAGAGACAGTGTTGAACATGTGTGACTTAGACCATCTGTCATTCTTTTCAGTTCTGCTGATGTCCTCTTTTAGAAAGTGAAGACACATAAAGAACACACGGTATCAGAAAAAAACAACTGTAAAAATGCGTTTTTTTGTTGGTTTTCTTCTAAAGTATGAAGAACAAATGAGGCTGATATTACATCATTATCAGAGTCTTAGTCTAGGCAATCAACAGTTTGTCAAATGTTTGCATTGGATCGGAGTATCATCTGCCCTACAAGGGCATGAAAGAACATGTATCTTTGTAAAGTAACTATAAAGTAGGTGTGAATCAAAGGGACTTGATTATATAGCATTATATTTCTATTTGATAGTGCTACAGCAGCAAACATATAGCAAAAACAGCAGATGGACATAACTATCAGTCTGCTTTTCTGAGGTTGTAACCCTGAAAAATTAAACCATCAAACAAAAAGAAATTTTTCATGAGATTTCTGTATACCTATAACCAGCTTTTAAATATTATTACATATAATTAATAGTTCAGGTCAGGGATTTAATACAACAGAAATATCCAGCTCAAAGTAATTCACTATAGTCTAGATGAAACATCTGTATAATGGAGAGCTGTGCATGCGGACAGAGCATCTACCTTGTCTGTTAAACTTGTTAAATATACTTAAATTCAGATTTCTTATCGGTGTACTTGGACTATTAGGAATGTGATTTTTATTTATTTAGCTTTGTGATAAGAAAGATCATTACATAGCCTTTAGTGTTTCTTGAGCATGCAGAAAACACCACTATTAGCAAGATACCTTTACAAGTGTAAAAGGTACATCCCCCATTCCCTGTAAGGGAATAAGCTATATAAGTATACACAAAATTATGATGCAGCGTTGTGAATAGGGGTGCTGTCACCCTGGGAGGAAGTGTCGCAGACGGAGTGAGACTGCACTTCACTCATAAGAGAGAAGCAACAATACACTTTATTGATATAAAACAGTGAGTTAACAAAATTCAATGGTAAACGCAGCAGTGGTTTAACAAGATTCGATGGCAAGGTACACTTGATTATTTACTGCATAGAGGACAGGGTCAGACAGAACTGTCAGGGAGACCCTCCCATGGAGTCATGAGGATCAGAAAGGACCCCCTTGCTTTCTAAACTCCTTCTCAGAGAGGAGTCGAGGTGCGGCTGGATCCAATCCTAGCCCCAGACTTGGTCAACAGTTTCTGTCTAAAGGATTATATATGCGCAATCAATCCTTTATATCACTTAGCTGAGATTTCAAAGTTTGGCATGCTGTTAGTCACTTACCGAGGATCTGTTGCGGCAAGGAATCTCTCAGCTTCAAGGAGTAACCTTGAGAGGCATCCCTACTCAAGGGGAGATCCTGGCGTGCAGCCTGCTGCCGTGCAGGAGAGCACAACAGGCCCTGGGCTGTCCACTATTTATAGAGTGAGATGGTTGACTTACAGTCACAATTGCATACCAGCAAGAGTCTGGATCACTGCTCCAGAAAGCAGTGTTGCCATCCATCCCCAAAGTCCGGCATAAGCTGGATGCAGCTGGTGGTCGTTGCTTAGGCAGGGGAGGAGGGAGCACACCACCGCAGGAAGCCATGGTGCTTTGCTGAGCCTTTGCTTCCTCCCCATCTGCAGCATCCTTCCCTCTCAAAGTAGAGGCTGTCTTCTCTTAGGTAAGGAAAGAAAGTTGACTCGGCCACCTACCTCAGCTGACACAGTACAATTAGCCCTGCTAATAAACTGTCCAAGTATCACAAACTTGATATTTAATGGCCACAGCCATTGCTAAGACTTTTGCAGCAAGGTAATTGGTAAAAGATCCTGGCTTTTGGCATGTCCCTTGGACATGACTATGAGGAGCCATCTCCTGGCCAGACACTAATAAGTGTCCTATTGTAATGGGTCTGTCAGCAACTTTTCTACCCTGTGAAAGCAATGCCCTCATCAGAGGGACAGGTTAGAATTTAAACGTCATAGCATCGTTCTTAATGCTGTAAAGCATGTCAGTTCACAGCTGTATTTTATACAAGCGTATAAAGGGGAGCAATGCATGCCATTTGTCTCCAGCTGCCAATAGAGCCTAGAGGTGACAGTAGCTGGGCAAATCCAGGGTGATGAAGGGCTTCAGGGAATGACTCGTAGCCTCACTTGTTGAGATTGAAGGAGACCATGGCATATGCCTTATAATTTTCTGAGTAAAATATGATGCCCTAATGTTGTGCTAATATGTAGGAAAGCATTATTGCTCATGTCACAGTGATCTTGCACTCAGATGGATGAAAAGGATTTTGAGAAAAGAGTATCTCTGATTGAGGGCTGATAACAAGACACATTCTTCTGGCTAAAATTTCTATTAATCAAAATAGAAATTTTCTACTAATCAAAAAAATGCCTCAATATATTTTATTTTAATCTTTATTTTTATCACATACTAGGCAAAGATTAGATTGTGATCTGCTTTGAATACAGGATTCTGAAATACTTTATCTTTTCACTATGTAGGAATAAAAAGTATGTTTTGCCAGAAGTTTGGGTTTTTTCCCTCCTCTTTTTGGGTAGCAATTTTTAAGCAAATAGAATTAATTTAAATGCTGAGAAATATTAATGGCATATGCTGACATTTTAAAGAAATAAAAATCAAATCCTTCTTTGGAAGAAACACAGTGAAATCAGTCGTAATTAATTAATAGGAATTAATTTGGCCCAGTGAATCCTGAGGGAATAAGTATTCAAGAAGAATATCCCAATAACCTTAATTTAAGTAGATCTGAGCACAAAATAAATTTTTAGTTTCCCAATAAATTTTATATTTTTTTGGTCCTGAATTGGAATGAATAACCAAAAAAAAAAAGTATTTTCTATCAAACAAATTTAAACTATTGGGGGGGATCTATTTTCATGAAAAAATGAAACATTTTTGCATGATAAGAATAAAATATTAAGTTTTGGCTTTGCAAGACTTTTGTTCTTTAAAAAAATTAAGCTGTATGTTTTTGTGTAAATAATTCAAAAAGAAAAATAAAATGTCTGTTTTAAAGTGCTCCTTTTTCTTCTAGATGCAATTTCAATAGGACTAACATTAATTTTGTTTAATGTATTTTGTTAAAATAACAACATTTCTGATCAGTTTTTGTTTTAAGCTTTTGGAGATTTAGGGCCTGGATTTGATTATATAAACCAATCAGGTCTGAGATCTATTTTAGAGGGTTTAGTTCTGTTTAGAAAATGTCAAAAAAAAAAAGACCATAAATTAACGCTTTTGGAAATAGAACAATTATTTTAGGATCCTTGCCCTCTGAGATAATGGGCCAAGTTTTCAGCTGATATCAACTGATGTCACTTCACAAAAGACAAAGTGTCTGACCTAGAGCTGATTAGGCTTTGGGATCCTGGAATTTCAACTACGTGTTAGTGGATTTTCTGATGAAGCCTCTTTATTGCTCAAGAGTTGGTTGTAATTCATATAAATATATGCTCTGTCAAAAAAATAAATGATTTGGCACAGAAGTGCTGTTACAATAATAAATGTCACAGACTTCATTCTCTGTGTAAAAGGGACCGTGCAATCAATAATGTCTGCCGCAGAAGTTCTCAGACTGTGGTCCATGGAGCCCTTGGCTGTGGTCTGGGGAGAACCAGCTGGTCAGAGAGCTGACTCTCCTGGTTTCAAGCTGACAAAAGACATTAAAACATAACTAAAATAAATTACTCTCCTTTTGCTTCTAAGCAGTTGCTGCAGTTGCCACAGGCTTATTATGCAGTCACAAACAGTAAAGGGGAAAAATATCCGCGAGCTTATATGTCAGCATTGCTGACTGGAAAAGTGTGAGGACTTCTGTACTTTCAGGCCACCTTTGTTTATGCTGATGAGATTTCACTTTCTAACACTGAAATCCCAAACCGAAATTGCTGTGTATTCCTATTAGCTCACTCAAGCTTCTTAATAAGCTCATTGCAGAATCAGGCTGCAAGAGGCTTCATTTATAAATGAGCATGTTTTTCCCCTGTGGAAGATTTCATGGATCCTTGTTGTCAGCAGCTTTAAGGGTGTCTGTAAACACAAAAGGGATCTTTATCTAATGAGTTACCTTCCTCCTTGTCCTTTATTTTCTGTGTTGGCTATCCAGCCTATAAAGAAGTTGTTTCCACCACTGGGTGAACCTAAGTCATATCAGATTGATAAACCACCCAACAGAAAGCTGAGATATGTTATTGCCAAAGATGATGTTACCACTTTTGCTACCGCTGAGAGCATTACCTACTTTCACTGCCCTGAGTGATCCCAGGGGAAAAAAAAGCGTGGGAGGGGGGAGGAGGGAGAAAAGAAAAAAAAACCTTAATAGGAAACATAAGTACTCATGGACCTCACATCACCAGCCTGAGCATCCAGACTGGAAGAAGTTGCGTGCTGAAGTCTAGACTTTTGGATTTCCAGTGGACCCTAAGTAAAGATTATTACCAGTGGAGCTCTGTTCTCAACATCTGCAGAGTTTCCATACCCATATGTGTGTATAGCCAATTGTTTCCATTATATCCATTTCCCCTATATTAAAGAATTTGACATTAGCTTCTGCATTTGCATCTTCCCTGCTGTTGTTAGCAGGGTTCTGCGAGCATTGGATGCTGTGAATCATTAGCTGACCTACTTTTTATCAGCTTTTATCTGGTGCCTTCTGGCTTCTTCAGAATATGAGCTTTTCTCTATGTGTGCCTCTCTCACGCTCTCTTTCTCTCTGCGTAGTTTTCAAAGATGTTTTTCTCCAAAATATTAATGGGAACCAGAGGGATAACAACATCAAAGTCAGCATATGTTTTTTCTTTGTTTTTCCAGTTTTAGTTGCCCTTGGGTAGCATTTTGAAATGAATAGTTGGTAATGATAAGGGAGGTTATAAGCAAAATATCATAGGGTAAGTTATTTTGGAAATAGAAGTAGTTTGTGGTTTTCAGTACTGGCTTCATGGAGAGAATGACCTGTACAGACCTAGGGCTCAGGTTGTGTTGACTCTGTTCTTAGATGGCAGTTTATATAGAGGCTGGTCGTTGTAAGTTGCTGATATCTGAAAAGGCTTTTTCTCTGCAATAAATAATTCTGTTGGCATAGTGTGTTAATGTTGTCAGTAAAGCTCGTACATGTGGCTGTCGGGCACATCCCATTGCAAGAACTTGCTATCAGAGTTTCTCAGCTTTTTAAAAATTTAGTCAATCAGTCTGAAAATTGCATTGTCAGGTATCTCTCCAAGGCTGTATTTTTCCAGTGTCAACCAGAATGATTCAGCTGTTTCAGAGAATGAATTTAGTAGAAAATATGTTTTCTCTTCTATGAATAAGTTAAGACAGGCTAGGACCTACATGCTTTATAGTAGGCACTAGAAACTTAGCTAAAGTGTTGCTCTGTTGGCAGAGAAGTACCTTCTCTTGTCTTCATTAGAAAAAAAAATGTTTAGTTTTGTTAAGTTATGAATCTAGGGGGAAAAAGAAAATCAGTACATACTAGCCTTCATGCAGACTACACAGATCTTCTTCCAGCCCAAGGCACCAGGAGCAGAGGACATGGTTCCCCTGCCTTTTGTAAGTTGAGAAGAGGTATCAGTGTAGGAAAATACTGGAAAGAGACTTGGTAAAAGGGAAGAGAGTAAAATTGAAATCTGGTGAGGGAGAGAAGTTACTAGAAACCACAGATCGAAGAGGAAGACAGGCATTAGATGGATAGAGAAACTCGGATGGAAATCGGGAAGGGGGGGAGTAGGGTAGGAGGCTGAGAATAGAGATTAGGAAGTAGAAAACACAGTGTTAAGGTGTGAATCATGAGGAATTTGATCACAAACCAGGATAATTCACACTGAGTTGTTCTGGGGCTGGATCAAGAATCTGGCACTCAGCTATGTCTTGTGTCACACTTCACATCCCCACTGTAACAGCTTCCATGCTTGGTTGCTCCTTGGCCACCTTTCTCTGGCAGCAGCTTCTGCCAAATGCAGTCTCTTGCGACATCCATGCTCTGACAGGGAGCTGAGCTGTCACAGTTAAATCCCTGCTGTCCCAGAAAGCCAGCCTCCCCTGGTCTCCTATGCTGCTGCCCCTCCTGTAGGGAGGGCACTGGCCCCAGTAGCTGCAGCATCTTCCCATCAGTGCTGCTTGGCCTTCAGAGGCATTGGCAGCCGCTGTTATAGGGCAGGACACAGGAGAAGCCTGTTTGCCTAATTGAACAGTGCTAGCTGCTGAGGACCCTCATCTGCTCTGGGGAAAAGGCTGTGGTCTTGATGGAAGCCTCCAGCAGGCTGGATCTGATGTCCCAGGCCACCCTAGACTAGATCTCTTTAGACTTTATTTACTGTGCCTTGCTCAAACCTTAGAGCGAATCCAGGATCTTTTATGTCCTCATGGGCATTTCTCTGGCCCTCAGCATTATCGTGTCTGATTGCTCAAGCAAGAGAAAGTCAAAGTGAGGTTATGCAGGCTACTTTAGAGACAGCATTCCTAACTCATGTGTGCTTGACTTTATAACCCTAATGCTCTTACAACATAGAGGTTTTTTCTGTGTTATGTGCCTAGAGCTGTAACTGGTTCATATTGATAAATCTCCATAAAAACAGGGAACTGAGTATAGAAGTCCTCTTGTGGCCTGTTTTTGTAGTACATATGCTACTTACATGAAGACACTGTTGTCTGAACAAAAAGTTGCACGTAGTATGATTATCTTGGGTACATAATTAATATGGCTGGAAACTTACTGCAGAGTGATGAATAGTTATACTTCCCTTAGTACAAATATTTTAAAACATGAACTTTTAGCATTTTATCCACAAGCAGGATATTATGGGGAAAAAGTCATCTACCTAATTCTCAAATTGTGCTAATGCAAATGTAAATGAGCCAAAGATTGGCGTATCATAACCATAATATATTTTAATTTTGTCCCTGTGGCATGGTTAGAAATCACAGGCACACACTTAGATTAGCTATTCTAAAGTTTTATTTTGTTAATTATTTTTATTTATTTATTTTTCTGGCTAAAGATCATCACAGGCACACTTAGATTAGCTATTCTAAAGTTTTATTTTGTTAATTATTTTTATTTATTTATTTTTCTCGGGAAAGATCTCAGTGTAGATCTGTTGAAATTTGTGCTACTCTGGAGGCAAGCATGGTGCTAAGAAACCAATCAACTATTTAGAAACTAGCAGCCCTCTGCAAGCTTCAGCTCAAAAATATGGCTGTCTACAAAGCAGTGGTGTATTATTAATTAAAATTTGATAAAGTTTAGAACACTAGTTGCCACAGAAAATTCCTGCCCCATAAGACCGATTCTATTAGAGGAGAAAAGATAAAGAACTTGGGAGCAGACATGCTCCCAAGAAGATATGCTCCTGAAAATTCAGTAACAAGATTTCTTCTTTATTAAAAAAAAAAAAAAAGGGGGAAAAAAAAATGCCCAGAAGCAAGCCCTTATTGTCTATT
>NW_008794951.1:7006128-7016080 GCF_000699145.1 Aptenodytes forsteri
AGATATTCTAAAGTTTTATTTTGTTAATTATTTTTATTTATTTATTTTTCTGGCTAAAGATCTCAGTGTAGATCTGTTGAAATTTGTGCTACTCTGGAGGCAAGCATGGTGCTAAGAAACCAATCAACTATTTAGAAACTAGCAGCCCTCTGCAAGCTTCAGCTCAAAAATATGGCTGTCTACAAAGCAGTGGTGTATTATTAATTAAAATTTGATAAAGTTTAGAACACTAGTTGCCACATCTGGAGGCAAGCATGGTGCTAAGAAACCAATCAACTATTTAGAAACTAGCAGCCCTCTGCAAGCTTCAGCTCAAAAATATGGCTGTCTACAAAGCAGTGGTGTATTATTAATTAAAATTTGATAAAGTTTAGAACACTAGTTGCCACAGAAAATTCCTGCCCCATAAGACCGATTCTATTAGAGGAGAAAAGATAAAGAACATGGGAGCAGACATGCTCCCAAGAAGATATGCTCCTGAAAATTCAGTAACAAGATTTCTTCTTTATTAAAAAAAAAAAAAAAAGGGGGGGGGGGGCACGGCAGCTATATAAATAAAACTATCATTGGATTCAGTCCTGAAATAGCATCAGTGTAGGCAAACACCTGCCTAGACAGCTCACACAGTGAACACGGCACACGAGCACTGCTCTCACCTTTTCTTCCTTCCAGCTAGGTACGTCCAGCTATTTGCAGCACAGTCAATGCTGCATTGCTCTCCTCCTTGTACAGTGATAAGGCAGATGCAGTAGATTCCCTTTGGCCATACTCATCTGGAAGTTTGCTGGACTTGTAAATTCTATATTCCCCTCACAGGTGCATATGTTGTATTTTAAGAAGACCATACTGACTGTCACTGCTATGAAAGCAAAGGCAACATCTTTATAGTTCAGCTGTTGATAGCGGAGCGTGACTTAACAGTATTACATAGCTAACTGATCAAAAGAAAATCCTGACAAGTGTCACTGTGTATTTAAAAAAAAAAAAATCCTTGCAAGTCTAACTGTCTTGAGATATTTTAGTAATGTGTATTCTAAAGGAGAGGCAATGAAACAGAAGCCTAATGCTGTGTTTATTTACATACTCCAAAGGTTCATAATAAACATTGATTAGCTCTTCTGGAAGAATAAAAGACATAAAATGTAAAACACTCTTTCTGGAGGAATATACTTTGATAAAACACCTTGAATTAAAGCCAAGATGAAAAATACTCTTCAGATGTGCATATGCTACAGTAAGAATTATGGAAATAGCACAGAGAGAAAAGCTTTTTGTGCTGCAAAAGAGGGAAGTCCTGCATTGTTCTTACTAGTAGTCTAAATTAGCTTATTAAAAGGTTTCATTTAGTTATATTATTATTTAAATTATACTTTTCACTTGTGAGATATGTCCTATCACTGAATCTCAGGGCATTTTACCTGTATTAATAAAGTCTCAAGACAGCCTTAAAATTGCTGTCGTCTCTTTCAATAGGGATTCTCTCTCACTGTGTTTGTGCATGATGTAGCATAACTGAGCCCTAATTTTTGGGCACCACACTAGACACTACTGTAGTACAAATCATTATCATCAATAACATCCATAACAATGTTTTAAAAATCACTCTGAGGTAAATATTGGGATTACCATTTTAGCACTGAAGAAAGTGAATTACCTTTATCTCAGACTTCTGTGAATCAGGCAAGGAAAAATGTAAAACTTACACCGATGAGCAGAATTTTATCATATAGAAATTGATGCTGGCTGAGATTAGTTAGGAGATGCATTGATGTGCAGAAATTTGGGAAACCACACAAAAGAGACACTGAAATATACTTCACCCCTAGACATAGAAAACTCTTCACCAGCCATATGAAGCTTCTACCAATCTGAAATGCAGGTAAAGTAAATCTATTAAACTTGTCTTTTGGTTAGCTCACAAAATTACTGGTTGCATAAGATTCAGCTAGTCCAAAATCATGGCTCCGATGTCTGTCATCACCAAAGACTGGGAATTCAGGAGTAGTTCATTGTTCCCATGAATGTCAGCCTTCCTTCTCTCATATCTTTTGTTTCATCCTGTTCTCTTGTAGTTAACACATATAATTTTGGTTTTGAGACTTTATTCCTCTTCCACAAAACTGTGGTTTTTATTTTATAGTATGTAGATCTTTGATATAAATGTTTGATCAACTTTTTAATCATACTAAGGTATTTGTTCTATATGTTCCTTTGGAAAAAATAGTAAGAAATCAGGTGGAAAAAAAATTCAGTTGTTAGTTCTGAAATTTCCCTCCTATTCCTGCATGATTCAACTTTTTATGACCATTCTTTATTTCACTTGCTGTCACCATGTTCTCTTTTCCATCTTCTTGGAACAATTCAGTTCATGGAAATACAGTTCATTTTTGCCATTGCCTGCCTTCTCTTAGCCATCACTAGTATTACAATACATTTTTGACCTATGCTTATATATGTTGGTGTCCCATTTTTTACCATGATTGTCAGTTAAAGGGATATCGAAGACACTAAACAAAATCTCCCTAACTCAGTGGGGAGTTTCTTGGGATACCCTAATAGTGACCAGAAAGAACCAGTTCTAGTTTTACAGCTATGTAAGCATGCAATTTTCCTCCAGTGATTTCAGATGAACTGTTTACGTGTGAAAAATTAAATTATGTTACTGTCACAAACTATTCTGATATTGTGTCAGAGCAGGGCTCAATTAAGGGATAAGCAAGGTATATAAGACACACAAGTGAAGGAGAAAAGAAATCTCTCTGCTGAGCTGCTCCTTTGAGAGACTAGACAATTGCTGTAATTCCCATAAATACCTATTTTCTACCTATTGTTATCATGAGTTCTTATTCAGAATACATGCCTATCCAATCTTACATGGGCTACTGTGCTGAAAATTCCAATTAAATATGAAAGCTTAAAATATCAAAGTCATTTCTTGAATGATGGCCTCACTTTGTTGTTTGAGGCAAAGATGTACATAAACCAAGAACATGTGTTTCACCTAACCAGGTAAAATAAAAAAATTGTTGAAAGCCACTAAGACTTTTCCCTTAACGTTAGTTATGTGCAGTAGAATTAAGTGAATAACCTTGATACACACTTAAAAAAGATTATGAAGCTTGGGGTCTGACACTTTGAGTTTAATTCTGTGTGAAGAATACAATGAGGTATTTTTTAATATTTTTAATCTTTGTGAATATTCTTATTTATTAGCCAAATGTTAAATAGATATCAAAGTTATTCAAGTTCTATTTCTAAATTTGCTGTTCCTAAAAAAATCAACATTTGAGAAATATCAAACTGTGAGACTGTGTGTTTCAGTTCACCTGTAGATACAATTTTTTGTATAATTTTAGAGTAGATATCACAGGCTGCCCAGAATAAAGCAACTTTAAGTTTGTGGTCATTTCTAAAGATCACAAAGTGACTGGTGATGGTAGGTATCTGAGATAAAGGCTCTGCCATGCCGCCTTGCCTTGTCTGTTCAGTCAGTGAAGGGAAAATTGTAACTGATAGAGTCACAGTCCATGACCCGTATTCATGGACTTGTGAACAAGAGGCAGCGCATAGCTCTTCAGTTTGAACATACTAGAGATGCAAAGAAAATTAAGCTTGTCAAGATAAGGGCATAATTAGCTTGGGGGGGGAGTCATTATGAGAAGGAAAGCTATGATTTTTGGAAGATGACAGACCAGAAGAAATGCCATGTTCTGCAAGTGAACAGGTTTATCTGGCTCCCAGTGCTATCCTATCCACATTCTTTTTCAGTGGCTGTGCATTTCCCTAGTACTGCACATGACCACATTGACGCATGTTCACAGCCTTTTATCTTTTAAAGTTAATAGACAACATTCAGACATTAAATGAACCTTTCTTGTTCCTTACTGCACTTTTGCCTAGGAAATAACAAACAATTAAATGTAATAGTTTTGGTGACTCCTTATGGGCTGCATCCAATGCAAAGTATCTATTATTACAAGGGCAAAACATTTACTGTAAGAAAAACAAACATGAAAAAAAAGACGCACCAAATAATGTCACCTGAAATGTGTGAGTTACTTGTAAGGCCAGATAATCTAAGATTAGCTGTCTGTATCATCAAACTTCTTTATAGTCCAGTGTGCACAGCACAGCACCATGGAAAGTTACTCTTTGTGCTTGAAATGAACAGTTTTGCATTCTAAAATAGTCACATTAGCAGGGTCATTCTATTAAGCTACCTTGGGTGGCTTAGCATAACATTGAACTGTTCTACTGCATGGTTTTATGAAATTAATATATATTGGGCTGAGAGATTATCATTGTGAAATGGAAATAAATATTTAAGTAGGTAAGGTAAAAAAAAATGCTGAAAAAGTAGAGTAGAAATGGAAAACTTTATTTTCATTCATGTAAGTAATAAACTCATGTAATTTTAAACAACTAAGATGTACACAGAAGAGTAACAATGCCTTCCAATTTTGGCACTCTTGCTAGAAATAATATTATAATAAACGAACCTTAATATTATTGATAATCAATATGACTTTGAGCAGCATGGCTTAGAAATGATTAGATCACTTTTTTCAATTAGCTGTAATCTGGAAAATATCATGAAAGAAGGAGGAAAATGTAATTAGGCAGCCTGAGATACTTTGTTCATATGTCATACTTTTAAAATTGAAGTATTACAGAATTACTCGCTTTTGTCTAATATGTGCTTTGAAGTCTACTATTTTGCTTGAGAAAATATTCTCCTGGGTAGCTCACTTGCAGGAGACAAAATTTAGAGAGCTGTACATGCCAGTGTAGATTAGACATGAGGTATACATTGATTAGAAGCCTTTTGGGAGCTGTCCTTACTTCAAACTGTCTGTATATGGCTGATGCAATGAATCCCATCTTAGCCGTCAAGGTTAAATTCAGAACAGGTATAAGAAACACAAGGATATCTACTCTGTGGCTGCATCTCTTATCCTACAAGCCACAAAAAGGTAATACAGTGCTGTACAGTCTGTACTAATTTTGTGTAGAATGCTGTGCCCAGACCTACACATGGCTGATACAGGGATATATGCACACATTGAGCTTTTCTGTCAATAGCCAGCCCTATTGCACACAGGAATTGGACTTCTTGGTGCTTTCTCTGTAGTAAATACATGCTTGTTGAGTTCAATGAAAAAGGATTAAAGGTGTAAAACTAAGCATGAGGAGCAGGGTATGTCTTTGGAGGGCTGAAATTCTCATATAGGATCAGGTTGAGGACTGTTCTCTTCTCTGCCTTGAAAATCAGAAGAAAAATAGAAATAACCTGTCTGTCTTGTGATATTTGGGCACTGAAGTTCTGATTCTTGCATGATGGAATTACAGTATTATAACCTTGGGAGCTATGATGAGTTGAGGATGTTTGGGACTTCTTGAGGTCAAGCCCCATAAGAATAATTGCAAAATTCCAACTGATTCAAAAGCAATGCTCAGAGTCCTGCGGTTGTGCAGAGGCAAGCACTGAGAATAAGCAATACACTTGATTATGTTAAGCAGTGCTGCACTTGAGAACTGACTTAATTCCAGATGCGTTTGATCTTGCCTCCAGAATCTTCAAAGACAGTTGACCTTTTTTGAATTCTTATGGGCGAGAATAGCCTCTGGGTTCATTTGGACCAGGAAAGCTGATAACATTTTAAAAGAACTCCGTATTTCAAAACCTAGATTATTTAAAAAAAAAAAACAAACATATAATTGCAGCAGGTTATTTGCTTAAAAATATGAGCTCCCAGCAAAAGAACTTTTCAAAGAACTGTGTTTCATCTTCGTGTTTTCAGAGCGGGGTTGGACTAATGAGGTGTGGATAGTAGGGGGCGTTGTTTATGAATGGATGACCTTGAATTCATATTGGTAGCTTCTTACAAGTCATCCAAACAAATCTGTGACCCAGTTCTGCAGTCCCTAATTCACTGAAACCAACAGCAGTTTCTCTTTTTCAAAAGTAAGACTGAAAAGTACAAACTTTCTAATGCAAAATCAAGTCTTACCTGTCTCAAAAGGGTTAGATTCCAGTACTTCAAACTGAAAAACTCCACAAGTATCTCCACTAAAATAAATGGGGTTGTTGTGCAATGAAACGGTATTCAAGGAATGAAAAAGGTTGTCAGATTCTGGCTGCTACCCAATGGTGCATGTTTATCGAAGCCATGTGTATCTTGTAGGAAGTGTTGAGATCATCTGTTAGTACCATTCTGCCATTAACATAAAAAAATAATAGCTAAAAATAATATCTTATTGGCATTTAATTTTCAAGGAAAAAATAGAGACAGACAGTGTGTGGGTGTTTGCATGTGTGAGAGAATGATCACTCGGATGCTGGAAGTTCATATAATTTCTACGGAAGGGTTATTCAGCCCATGGCCTGTGGGCCACTGCTGGACCATAAGAGAACAGAAGGCCGTCCACACAGTAATTACAGTCTGCTAACTGCTGACTGTACCAGCTCATTTGTAAGTTGTAAGTCCAATGATCGTGCTAACATTTTAATAATGAATATTTTAGTTAAAATTTTTTTCATATTAACAATAGAAGTGTAAACTGCTAAACAAAAATCAACGGAGGGTATTCTGCAGTTTTCATTTATTTATTTATTTGGTTGGTTTTAATTAAGTGGACTTTCAGTTAAAGGTTGAAGAACCACGATCTGAGTTACTGGGCTCCAAGGGTATTGGTGCATATTGATTTGAAAGAGCTCAGTTTCTCCAGAATAATAAAAGGATGAGGGAGCTAGTAATAGCATAAATGATCATAGCTCTGTTGGATTTGTTACAATGGCAGCTATTATATAGTTTAAATTTGGCCTGTATAGTTGAGAGACATAAAGATAAATTAGTGTTGTCTTTAATTCAGTTGTCTGAAATGTCAAGAGTATGAACATCCTTACCTTCACTGCCAGTAAAGGTAGCAAAAGGGCGAATAAATCAGATGAAAAGCCAGGAAAAAATCTAAAGATTTTATTTCAGTTAACCCATAGTTAGAGGCTCTAATGGGCTCTCCGAAGTGGAGACTTGCTTGTTTTTATCCTGGTGTAGGAGAAGTGAAACTCCCAGCAAGAGAGGTGTTTGAGCCCTGTGATACCGGAAGTTGGTGAGGGATTTGTCAGTGAGAGCACAATGAACATTTTCCTTTTGTGTTAGGTTGTGTCATATTTGTGCCTAAAAAACAAAACACTTTTTATGAGTCCATGTTTATAAAAAAAAAAAAAAGGCAAATTATATGCATTTAGGAGTCTAAATTTTGTTCTTTATGACTGAAACACGGGTCAGCATGTAGAAGCTGAAAAAGCATGTTGTTTCCATATATGTCCAAGGCCAACACAGTGTTATCTTCTAATGTCAGAAATAAATCAAAATTGTAATGCATAAAAATGTCTCACAGTAGCAGTTCTAGTGTTGAGTATGAGAGTTTGGTATAGTTGTGTGAGTCCTACAGACAGTACTTTGTTTACTATTCAGGAAGTCCTCCTCTATTAATATACTAAACAGAAAAATGAGGAACATATTATTTATACAATGGATTTAGAGTAATTTACAAGGAGCCTTCCTATATAAAGCTAATAAACTGTCACCACCTCCTCCAAAGCAGAGTTACTCTATATTTATATTCTCATAAATGAGAACAGAATTTGACACAGTGAATCTGTGTCATTGAAGGCCTGAGAAATTAGCAGGTTATTTTTGCTGATTCAAGACCCTTGTAAAATAGTTTGCTATACCTATGCAAAGCATTATGCATAAAATATTAGATCTCAAAATTGTACTGTTTTCTAAGCAATAAAGTCAGTAATTCTTTGCTATTTGTCGAACTGAAAAAGCTTCTCTAAAAGTTTCTTGACTTTCCTGTGTGTGTGTGGGTATAATACATATATCTCCAAAAAGGATACTGTTCATTTTGTTGATATGTGTGTGTGTATATATATTTCACTGCTCTTCAGTTATGTGCAGCATTACAACCACCACTTTCAGCTGGTTCACTCTGGTAATCAGAAGCAGCACAGCATTACAATCTCCACCTCTTTTACAGAAATTATCTTTTTCCTGTGTTCTCACTTTTTTCCTTGTATAGATTGCTGTTGTAGCATTTCCTACCCTCATTAACAGAATTTTCATGAGACTAAGCTGAATTTGATCTTAGCTGTGCAAGTAATTTTACTGGGTATCCTCCCATTTTCTATTTCTGGACCAACAGTGCTGTAAACTACTTACATAAATGTTAGAGAACTAAAGAGACAGGTTTTGTGGTAGTTGTTTGATAGGGCTGAAAGTGATGTTTCCTCTTTCATAGTATAGTACCTAGCCTATCATCTTATTGTACAATTTTCAGGTGTTTTGCTATAGCAGGAGTGAAAGAAAAATAAACATGGTGGGGAAGGGAGTGATGGTAGAAAAAAGGAAACGTGAAATCAAAGAACTTGCAGCATGTTAGTCAAAATATAATTCATTTGAACTAAAAAGGGCCTTATAATGTTTTTATTGCGGCTGAAAAAATCATTATGTTTAATAGAACTTTATGCAGACTGAGAAAAGATGCCTTTGCTTCTGGTTGTGTAATACTGATTTAAGTAAAGAAAAAAAGTTTTATTCATTTTAATACTCCAAATGCTTAGAAATCAATATCTAGTGACGCACTTACATCATATCCATCTAGAACCAAGGGCCTTATAATGTTTTTATTGCGGCTGAAAAAATCATTATGTTTAATAGAACTTTATGCAGACTGAGAAAAGATGCCTTTGCTTCTGGTTGTGTAATACTGATTTAAGTAAAGAAAAAAAGTTTTATTCATTTTAATACTCCAAATGCTTAGAAATCAATATCTAGTGACGCACTTACATCATATCCATCTAGAACCAAGCAGATACACAACAGGTGAATTTCTCTGACTAAAGGAATAGATTGACAGTCTTCAGAAATATAAAAATGTGTTATATAAATATCTAGAGACTATAAAATGGCCTCTGAGTTTACTCACAGTGCACTCTGCTGTGTTATGCCAGTATTAAAATGTAGCTTTTTATAATCTAATTGAAGTTATTATTAAAAAAAACCCCCGAACTTGAACCCAAATAAATACAGCCACCCGACTGAATTCATAGGTTAAACTCACTAGTCTCGTCTAAGACATTGTACCTACACTGAGCGCCCTTCTGAATTTAAATGTCACTGAGAATCAGGCCACTTTCTTATTTCAAATAAGTGGACAAGGGATCTTAAAATCTGTAGTACAAGAATGCAGTCAGAATTACAGCTTTTCGTGTACATTTTTCTATATGGCTTCTCTGCATGTTCATGGGTAGTAATTTATATGCTAGCTATTGGCAGAAGCAGCTTTACCTGCTCTCTTCTCAGCTAATCTCCTGATATTTTTTTCATTTTCTCCTCCCACCCCGTCCTTCCTTTAAATATTATCCTAAATGCAAATGGAGAACTGTATCGATAGCTCTATTATGATTTTTGTTTCTTTGTTTTAAAGAGGCACTTCAAAGATAGTATGAATCAGCAGAAGTGTGAAAGCTAGAACTTTTTCAAAGCTATAAAATGGCAGTATGCCTTTTCTCAGTATGTCTGATGTTATGATTTTAAGATATTGTTGACATAGTCAACATGATTTCAGATATTGTTGAGTTTGATTGCAAATACATCAGATAAACTTGATATTTATGGTGCATCCTGGCTTCCAGTTAGTCTGGAATAAGTTGAGTTAATTTTTTTACAGACTTGGAACTGAGATCAGTATAAACAGAGACCAAGATCTTTATCACCATCTCCCCCAGCAGTGGCCAATGCCTCCACGCAGACGGAACTGCTGAAGGGAGAGGCTGCAGTGCAGACCTCAGACTGCAGGAAGTGCACAGATCTCTCTCCTGGGGTAGGGACAGGCAGCAGACCTGCCTGCAAAAGGTGTGCCCAGGTGGAGGACCTCCTGCAGC
>NW_008794951.1:7020135-7029180 GCF_000699145.1 Aptenodytes forsteri
AGTGGGGTTGGACTAGATGACCTTTAGAGGTCCCTTCCAACCCAAACTATTCTATGATTCTATGATTCTGTGATTCTATCTGTTGGCCATCTTACATTTCTACTGCTCCATTTGATATCTTGTAACCAGTATCCAACAGTATGTTTAGTGTTTTGGGCAGATTTTTTACAGTCTTTTATAAAGCTTGTGGAGTCTTTCACATCTATGAGCTTTGTCATCTGTACTTCATTATGTTAAGGTATATTTTCCCTGGCAATTCTTAATTCATAAAACAGATATGTTAAAACTAGTCAAATATTGTTTGTAGTTACAGTATGAACTACCACTCCCTCCAATCCAGTATATTCAAGTTTTCCCACTCTCATTATTTGTATAGTTTCATAGGTGCTGGTCACAGTCAGTTCAAAAAGATACGTCACAAGGAGCTGATAGTCTTAAAGTATTAGATAGCTGTACACTGTGTGTATGAAACACCTATTCCTAACAAACTGTGGCTTGTTTTTCATTTCCAGACAGTGGAACTATGTGAAAGATGTTAAATTAAATGCTATAGACCATGCTCCTTCCTTTTGCAAGTGAATAATTTTGTTCTCAAAGTTTGCCATATGCAATCTGGTATTTCAGCTCTATGTTTATCTCCAAAATTAATACCAGGTAGATTTATTCCCTTGATGGTAGATGGTTAGCTAGCATATATGTTTTTTCATTTTAATTATTGCTTCTCACAAAATTTGTTATCTCCTAGTCTCAATCTCTTTTGTCTTTTAATATTAGTATAAAAATCCTATAACATTGTTCTGCCCAGCAATGTGTTTTGCTTTCTTTTGCCACATACCAGGATACATCCATGTACAGAAAGAGAAAATTGCTTTCATATTTCCTATTGCATGTTTTATACTTCTGACCTACTTAAATATATCCTAAAATGAAATTTCCCCATGTATCTGTGCTGTGTTTAAAAACAAATCTTATTTATATTCAGGAAGGATGAAATTATTTGTGGTGTAAGGTATCTGAGTCAAGCTACATTGAGAGCTATCAGTGAGTGGGTCAAAATATTATGTATGAGTGGCATCGCATCTGAGCGTCAGGGTTTGGTGTGGTTGTAGTGTAAACCACGTTTTGCGTACTGGGATGGCCTGATTTTTTTAATTGATTATAGCCTTGGACTTTCAGGCAGGAATTGATATTGGACCTCAACGCAGTCTTCAGCATTTTAAGCACATTGACTTCTGGGGGAAACGTATATGAGCAAGTGCTTATGTATGTATAAGTATCAATTTTAAGCTATGCAGGATAGGGGCTGTGCAACGAAACTTTGTTCCAACTGGAGTAATTCTGTTATTCCTTGGAGAGAACCAAGCCCTTCCCTTTGAAGAAAATCTTTTTTGCTACAGGGCCTAACATGGCCTAGATCTAAGTGGGGAGATGGGCAGCCATCCAGCTGCTGCTTTCGATAGTCCACTGAGACTACAGCGAAGCAGTACTTCTGATGTAATGTAAATAGATAAAGTTAAAAAATTATGTCTGATGTTTGGGTTTTAATCGTTCATTATTTAATATAATCAGATATATGCTATGTTAATTAAATCAGATCCCCTTAAAGAGAAACATTGATATGACTGAGAATTTGGTAGGTTTTCCAAACAATTTTTTTAAATTCCAGAGTGAAATCTGTGTGATTTGGAAAAAAAAAAAAAATCCCACTAACAAAACTGAGAATAGGTTATAGTGAAGTAATATCTGGATTATACAAAATACAAGCTCATGAAGGAGACTTGAGTATTGATTATCCAATGTACTCAGCTTAAAACAAGGTAAGCAAAGTATTGTTTTATTTGTACCAAATTTTTAAATCAGCCACCATAACTCTCTTACAATTACTTTGACTTTTACTTATCTTACAGTTAAGGTTACTGTCTAGAATACAAAGAAATTATGATTCCTCTAAGGTTAGAGCAAAGAGGATATAAAAATCTGCAGGCAGGCTACTGTCTCCAAGATAAGGTAGGTTGTCTCTGTAGCACTCTGCAATAAGCCATCTTTCTTTTGTTTTTACCCATGTTTAAAAAACAATCCTCTAATTAAGCAAGCAGGAATAAATTAAAAACATAGGTAGCAGCTGTGCTCTGCAAGTTGCTTTATGCATCGCAAAGCAGGCAGTCAGTGGTCCAGTTCTGGAGAATGTAGTCATTTGTAGCTCACTTTGTGATATGGTTTTAAATGACCTTCACTGTTGGGAAAGGCTGCCAGTTTTTTCAAGACATCTGAGTGACACAGTTCCTCCTTTTATTTAAGGAAATATCCAGGCCCATGCTCCATGTGTTATAGAAAAGTACTGTAAAAACTGTGAAGCTCGGTTGGGATTCCCATCAGCAGAATCGTCCCATACGAGACTGATTCCCTTAGAAGTGGCTGGAAAGGGCAGCTGGACACAGAATCCCTTCCCGTGGGAACTGCATATTTTAGAACTTATTTAATGGGGTTTCAATAACTTGTGGGTATTTTGTTTGCTTTTGGTTTTTTGTTTGTTTTTTATAGTACATCAGCAAAACCGAACTGTTATTGCAAAAGGGTCATTTTTAACAAAACTTACCTTAGGAAAAGACTATGGAATTTACTGACATTTTCACAAATTTCACAAATTTCTGTGAAGTTTCTGTGTGTTGAAAACTAAAAATTGTGGGGTTTTGAGGCGGTTTTCTTGTGTTTTAAAGGAAAGAGGCCACAACGAAAATAAAGCCATTTCAAAGTGTTGTAATGAAATATTTTGTCTAGTCACAGATAACTATTTTTTGGACCTTCATTTTACAAAATTTTCTAAAATTTCAAGATTTAGCCCACTAAAAATAGGAAATATTCTGAATTATTCAAGAATTCTCTTTAGTTAGGGAGTTTGTTTAGGGAGCAAGTGGATACCCCCCCCCCCCCCTCCAGACAACTGATTTTGCTCAAATACCAGCTTCCATCTCCTTTCCCATATTTTCTGTTTGACTTCCTAGAGACATTCTTGGGAGCGTGATGGCAGGATATCTAAAGTTCTTGATGGCTGTCAAACATAGAGTTAATTTTGTACAGGTGGATCTTAGTCTGGAAGTAAAATACAAGAAAATGTTGTAATAGGGATGTTCTGACTTCCTTTCATATCATGGCACTTGCTCACAGTGATGGTAGTGCTTTTACTAATGTAGGTCTGCAGGAAAGTATGCATTCCACACAGATGAACTCCTGTCCATTTACAGCAATTAAGCCACTTCAATTACACTAATAAAAATTCTAAACACACCTTGTCAGTAATATAGTATTTTAAATCCAGGCTATAAATACCATTTTAATTCCTGTTAGTTTGAACTGCACTGACATTTATTATTAGAAGGCTTGTTACAGGCAAGTTTTCAGTTAATTTGAGTTCTTTAAGAAATTTTTTAAGATTTGCATCTAATTGGAGATGTATTTGAGCAACAGATTCAGTGAGATTCTGTTTTTCCCTCTCAATCTTACAGGTCGGACCCTCAGCCAATATTAGACCAGAGGTAAAACTGATTATATGTGTCTTCTTAACTGCTATGAAAAAATCACTAGAGAGGTTTTTTTTAAGATCTTTCAGCTGATTTCATAGTAAAACAAAAAATATTCTCTTTCCATTTTATTTCTATTTCACATCATTATTAGAATACCCTTCACTTAATAAAATGTTGTGAGCTCTACTCAAAACTCTACTTAATAAAGAATTTTCAATATCCCTGTCTTTTTAATATTTGAAATTTTGTGCAGGGGAGAAAGAGAACTCTGGGAATCAGTACTTGTCTACTTCCTGTCACTTTAATAGGGGGAAATCCAGAATTGTTAATAAACTTGCCATTTGCCAACGAAAACTCCCAGCATTGATAATGAACTGGTTTCCATAGAAAAGGACACACTTACAGGTAGAAAACTGATAATGTAGCAGTCTTCCCCCCCCCCCCCCTCCGGAGAGCCCCACTGCATGGGGAAGATAATGATAATGATTTTTGTATGTTTAAGGGTTATTTACATTGATATTTAGGGAGTTTCACGGAGCACAGTTCTGTCTTTGTTCATCTCTGATCTGCAAATGGTTGCAAATGTAACTCTTCATAATCAGAAGTTTGAGATGTATCTTATTCATACCCATAAATGGAGAGGGAGGAAGCAACAGTTTTGGAGCAAGATCTGGACCTTATGTACTACTTTGGTATCTTCTATCACAAAGAAAAGCTTTTATACACAATAAGTTGCCATCTAAACTCTGTTCAGGAAGTAGCCTGTTGTCATCACAGATGCAGTAAATGTTGAGAATCCCGGGGTTCAGGAATATTACTCAGTTAGGCTAAAAGACAATCTGACTATGTCTTGGTATGCATCTTTCTGAGTGAAGCTGACCTCCACCAGAAAAATGATTTAATTGTTTCTCTTTAAAAAACAGTATAAACTCAAATGTCTGGCCTTTTATTTGGAATTAAACAGGGAGGATTTGTGGGACAGTCATCTACAAAGTTAGTATGTTATTTTTTCTAGGTTTCAAGGGAATATGATGGCCATCTTTCCTGGCCTCCTCTAGAATGCAGGTCCTCTAGCCCCTGGCATATGCAACTGCAGTTGGTGACTGACATTTTATGGGTATGGTTTTTATTAGCATTCTTCATGCGTTCAGCTGCATTCAGTGGAACTGTACCTATGAAATGAGGAAGTTTTGTTCTTCCGTTGAAAAATATCCAAAGCAGGAACTGAAGAATATTGTCCTTCAGGGCAGCAAAAGTAAAATTTTGTGACTTTTTAAATGAATAGACTTATTGCTTATGTAATTTACTAGTAAACCTCTGTATCCATGTCACTATAATCCATTCTTCTCTCCACACCTCAGAAGCTTGATTTTTCTTGGATTTTATTAAATGCTCTTAAAATACCTAGCTCCCTTCCAGCTAAATCAAATACTGGCTGATCCCAGTCCTCTACTTAATCTTAATTTAAATTTAACATGTCTTTTTAGTCCCTTTTGGGTTAAAGTTTCTATTCTTTAGCTCAACCTTTGTTATTATAATGTATATATTGCAGAATCCTATTTCTTTGCTATACAGTACACCAGATCTAAGATCTAATGGAGTTATCTTATGAAAATTTATTTCAATACATTCATATACAGGTGATAAGTTTGTAGGCAATGTCCTTCCTTCGCCATCCTCTTCAGATGAAGAAAACTATTAATGCAGCAACTAAGTGTGGGCTAGTCGTACTATAGTAGTGAGATTTTTGCATTCTTCTGCATAGAATTAAAGTCAGTCTACTATAGTGCTGGAATATCTTCTGGAAAATGGCCTAAGTGACAGCACTTAGCATCCACATTCTTAATATTCCTTGAGACTGAAATCTTGGCTATGATGAAGTCAACAGCAAAGCTACTGTTGATTGGAGCTGAACTTGCATTTGATGACTGAGATGTAAAGAGAGCAGCTGGCACTGACTGGGGGGGAAGGAGGAGAAGTAGAGTTAGCTAATAGACATAGAAGGAAAAAAAGATTGCTACTTAGTTTTTGAAGAAGTAATAAAAGCTTTGCTTCTAACAGTGAGTAGAGGGACCCAGAGTACGAGGACAAGAGGAAGCTCTTAATATAAGCACTTTGAGAAAATTCTGAAATTCATATTGTTTGTGTATATTGTATAAACAAGGGTCTGAAAAATGAAGCTATTTTCATTGGCTGGATGTTAAGACTGAGTTCTGACTTATTCCCTGTCCCCACGAATTTTCAAAATAAGCATTTCTGTTGATTTTAAAAATAAATTTTGTCTTCCAAATGACACACTCTTATTAAAAGACTCGGAGTTTCAGTGACTTCAACGGTATGAACCCATTATGTATTTCTAATGTAACATACACAAAAGTATATAAACTGGTTGGGTTTTATTACCAGTTGACCGTACATTAATTAGCTGGAAAGTCACTTTATTTTCTGTAATCTGGCTATCAAATTCTTCTCCCCCACAAGTACTCCTGAAATGCCAACCATTCTGCCAAGCTGTTTCTTATGCTTATTGTAGTTCTGGCATTCTTTCTTCCATGTAGAAGGAAAAATATTGTCCTAATCAGTACACTTCATAGATCCTGTAAAAAATATTAAAGCAAAGCTTGCATTCTAAAATATTGTTAATCAGTACACTTCATAGATCCTGTAAAAAATATTAAAGCAAAGCTTGCATTCTAGTCAGACTTAGATTTTTTTTTCTTTTTTTCATTAAATTTCCTCTCTTCTGTTACTTTCAATTTTAGGAAGGGGGCAAAGGGGATTAATTCTGCCCCAGAATTTTACTGTGCATGTTTCCAAAACATATCACCCAAATGATAGAACAAGACAATACTCTTCAGAAATACCTTTATTAATCAGAACTGGTCTAGTATTCTTTCTGGTCCGGTAATGTAGTGGTCAGGGTAGAATTTCATGGAATGTGTACAGGATCTCTCTTCATCTACAGACCCTTTTAAAAAACATGAAGTGAAGAAGAAATAATTTTGTCTTTTCTCCATTGAAATTCCAATATTAAATTATTTACCATGGCTATTTTGGCTTCAAATTTAGCACAGAAGAATAGACAATGTAAGCATTAAGAGCATTTATAAATGTATTATAAGCTCATCACCTGCACACTGGCAGGACAGAAAATAAGAAATATTCAGTGTAAACCTAGTTTAATGGGATTTAACTGAAGATGCTATCAGCTCATATTTCTAATATTCAAGATGAATTAAAATCAAATAAAGAGTTGTAATAACTTATAAAAATGAAAAAACAGCCCTAGTGTTGGGTCCCAATCTGCTGAAAAGTAATGGGAAACATAGCAGAAAGCTACCTTCTTACAGTTTATTAAACTGCTAGGGTTATAATGGAGAAACTAAAGGAAAAGCTTCCTTTGCTTAAATCATGGTGTGTAAGCTCTGTTTTCTACAAGAGTAATTAAATCTAAATCATAAATTCAAAGTGATAGTGCAAGTCCATAGGTCTTTCTTCTTGGAGTGAGCAGAAATAAGAGGCAGTATTTTACATTTTTTCCCCTTTCTCCAAGGAAAAGAGGTGTGCAATGATAAAAGATTTTGAAACCTTCCAAGTGGGGTGAATGACTACGTTCATGTAACTAAATGCAATTAGTAGAGCTAAACTTAGTTCTCTTCCCTTTAGTAGAAAAAAATGTGTTTAGTTCTATCTGCAGTGGGAGAGGCAAGCAGCTGGAGTTTTAAGACCATTGCCAAAGTAGTCAGATGTATGGCATTATTTTTTTAATGTATGGTATCAAAAGCTTTGCTTTCCTAGCCTGAAATATGAGTGTTTTACTATTAAAGCCAGTCTGACAAATGGGATAGTTTTGTATAAAATTTCAAATTTAGGATAATAACACTGAAAAAAAACCCCTGTCTCCTGAAAAACCATGAGCCGAAATTGTAAAGTATCAATTCAGGTGTCTCCAAGATTTGTCAGACTGATGCCTCCTGCTTAGTCAATGGTGGGCTAGTCAGCATCTCCAAGAAGTTCCCTGGCTTCTCTTGCTGACCTGTCTTGTGTTTTTGCCCTGGTTGTGATCATCAATGAAGATGTAGACCAGACGTGGAACATACATAGGACATTGGAGAGGATGAAGGCATCTGAACTGAATTCCCATACAGCGCATCTAGAGATGTTTACATTGCTTGTTTGGCAGGAGTGGGGAATTCAAAGGGGAGAAATAGGAAAGTTTGGGAACTTAAAATAGTTCATCTGCAGTAAAAATTGCCTTTTTTATAATGCACACTTATTTGACATGAAAAAATAAATTTAGTTGAAACCCAGATTTTCCATTAAAGTCAGTTTCAATGAAAACTTTCTCATCAAAATAGTTACTATGTACTATTTGATTTGGCTCACGGTGAACTATGCAGCTATTATTGACCAGACTTTTGAAATAGGTTTTATTTGAAACATTCATTTACTTAGCTACTGGCACACTCTTCCAAGAAAAACTTTCTGTGGATTTTGCCATTCTTGTCTAAGTAAAAGTAATAATAAATAAATAAACCAGGTAAAATGAAATAACCAAACTGAAACCAAGAGATATCCAAACTGAAGCTGTTGGAACCTGTTTGCTTTTAACAAGCCCCTTGAAGCCTGCAGAAAGGAAATGCTCCCCTCCTTTGCAGTTCTGATGTTGAAATCACTTTGCCAAAGCTTCTACTTCAAACTTGCATGGAGCAATAGCAGTATTTCCTGTATTTTCAATGCAGCATCAAGGCTAGTTTAAACAGCAAAAAGCTCGGTTACTTCTCAATTCTGCATAATTACAAAGGCCAGGAAGAAATTTAAGAAAACAAAATACTAATACAAATCAATATCTATTTTCCACTGCAGATTACATTGTCAAAAAGACCTTCACTGCTGAAGAGCACTGCCACAAAAAAACACATTCCAAAAACTATTTTCAAGTTTTTTGGGAAATAATGATTCATTCCCGATGATGGCTGACCCACCATTTCAAAATTAATGAAACTGTAAGCTCATTTAAAAACTTAATAGTTATTAAGAGTGATTGCAAATGTTCCTAGGGAGATAGTAATTTTGCTATCCACTCACTGAACATCAGTCGTATATATGATTAAGTATGTATCAGTGGGGAAAAAAGAAACCATGATTAGAATTCAAAATCATGGCATGTTCTGAAATTTGAATAGTATTCCCTATTTTCTGAATGGAGCAACAGAGATGCACACTAGCTTTGGGCTCTTAGTGAGTCAGTGAAAGAGTAAAATGTGTCCAATTGTGCTGGTTTTGGCTGGGATAGGGTTAATTTTCTTCACAGTAGCTGGTATGGGGCTGTGTTTTAGATTTGTGCTGGAAACAGTGTTGATAACACAGGGATGTTTTCGTTACTGCTGAGCAGTGCTGACACAGAGTCAAGGCCTTTTCTGCTTCTCACCCCACCCCACCAGCGAGCAGGCTGGGGGTGCACAAGAAGCGGGGGGGGGACACAGCCAGGACAGCTGACCCCAACTGACCCAAGGGATATCCC
>NW_008794951.1:7029375-7053539 GCF_000699145.1 Aptenodytes forsteri
GTTGCTGTGGTGTGGGGCTTTGCTGGCTGGGGTTAAACCATGACACTAATATGTTTCCAAATTACAGTTAATTAATACACTGGCTATTGAAAAACAACAAGGAAAATGAGGTTAAACAATAGAGGAAATTTAACTCCATCTCTTGAAGCTTTGGGATTTATTCATATGTGCAGAATTTTTGTACTTTCAGGGAATATGAATAATTGCCATTTAGAAACTGGACTTTATACTCTGTCCAAAAATGCACACTGGGTAATCAGTGCAGTCCTTAATGGAGGACTAAACAATACAAGGGGACTGAGAAAGGATGTCTGGGAGTGATAAAAAAGTCTGGAAATTTCAAATATTTAAAGAAAAGTATATCCTGACAGCTTCATGAGAGGCCTGTAGACTACACACATTTGTAGTGGGAAGGTGAGGCTGTGGGCTTGGACACAGGCCCAGATAGTGAGACATCTATAGGGAAAAGGATTCTTTGGGGTGAATCAACGCATTTTTATGTCCTCGATATGTTGTGGGCTCTGCATTCACAACTACTTTTTGGAAATGAGCAAGGTTATAGTTAAATCTCTCAAGTATTTCCTCATGCCTCCCCTCCTCCTCCCCCCCCCCGAAAAACAGTAGAATACACCAAGTTTAAGCTTTCTGAGCAAAGTGTTTTGGTACATGTTCAGTGTTTTCATATTTGTATTTCATCCTCTGCCCTTCAAATCCAGCTGCAGGCATCTCATACAACTGCCCTTTAAAAGATACTCTCACTGTTTATTTTTTTCTGCTACTCTCTGTGTCTCTGAGACAATGGAACAGAATTGCACAAAAATGAAAAACACTCCTTCAATCATATAATGTTCTGGAGAACCAAAAATGAAAACACGACAGTAAATACCTATTTTACAGGTTTTTGGAGTGACAAATACCTTTAGAAGGACATTTGCTAATGTGTATCTTCAGGGAACTTTATTGCCTGTATTAAAACATGCATCTGGTTCATTACGGATATTTATGCACAATATCAACTTAAACAACTGTATATCTTAATTCAATGCATTTCTGGTTTCCTCAAGATTAGCTCTATGATTCATTGTAGGCATAAAAAATTAATAGGCATCTAATTAAACATATAATTCACTGAGATTAATTGTAGGAATTAATCTCAGTAAAAGTGAGCATCCCAAATTAAGATCTTTTCCCACTGAAGATATACACCATGAAAAATGGTACGATATATCTCCTTTTATCATAAAATCAGATAAAAGTAAAACATGGTAATTGTTGTTTGGTATAACAAGACACAGTAGAGAAATGAGAGAATTAAGGATAGAAAAGAACATATATTATCTTAACAACTGTTTGAATTCATGACTGGTTAACATTAGACCCTAAGATTAAAAAAATAAATCTAATCATGTCCCATCTACACTTTCCAGGAAAAGAACTGCATTATATGAAATACTTAAATCAGGGAAATGGAAGGTTTGTTGAAGGGCAGGTGGGTGAGTGTAAATGGAATAGAACAGGACTGTCTTTTGAGATGTTTTGAGTGTCCAGGCCAAATAGGCTTGTCATTGATCACACTCATGCTGAAGCTGACAGTGGTTTGATTAGCCAGCTAAAGCTGATCCATTTGCCAATGGATGTACTTATGTTTCCCATTTTTTGCTGCTTCTATTTTTGTCATTACTTTTGTTCCTTTTTGATTCAGGAGTTCTTTGTAGATGACAAATATTTTTGTGGTAACAACGCATGGTGTGACCTGAAAGGACTTTTAAAGTATTTTATCGAGGTCCTAAAATAATATTTTAGGTTAGCCAATGTTTAGTCTTGCCCCAGGTCAAGTTGTATTGGTATTTAGAAACCACTCACAGAACTCCATGGTAGTGGTTTTCACTGCAAGGTGTAGGGGTCATTTCAATCCACACCTTATGCAGTTACCAAGGTGGTAATTCTTTAGTAGTGTACAGCAGCACTCCAGAAACGGGACTGAAAAATGCAATAGCTACCTGAAATAGCAGTGGGACATTTAAAAACTCGGAGTGCAACTGCTTGTGCTGGAATTTGACAGGAAGTTTAACCTTGCCTTTTTACGGCGTATCTGGTAACCTCAGCTGCTGTAGATCTTTTATGTTTCACCCCAAATACAAGAGCAGCTTATCAAATGCAGCACTTCCCTGCTTTTTATGCTGGTGGCTGTTACAGCCTTGAGGTCAAGCATTTTCAGGCTGAATTTGGTCAACACTTTTCAAATGTCAGCATTCTGAAATTATTTTTCCTCTCTTCCTTCACTACATAATAAGAGGAAAAATGGCAGATCTACTCACAAGGTCATATGAGAAGCTGGACCGGGGAGACCAAGTTGTATTTCATTTTTGAGCTACTTGTTGCTTTGTATCAATGGTTGTAAAGCTTAGACATGAATTTTCCAAATAAAAAAAAAAATCCTGGCTGGTTCAAAATAAAAAAAAAAATCCTGGCTGTCTAATCCTTATCTGGGAAAAATATCTTGGGTCCTGCTTAAAGAATTTGCTTAGAAAATGTTGGAGAGGTATTGGATCATAGATTAATAGAATACAGTTGTATATTTTAGTATTGTTAACAGGAATATTAAATTCAAATAAATTAAAAAATTCTTGTACTGATTTCAGTTTTTTTACTTACCTTATAAAGGAGACATTAGGTCAAGTCCTGGATCATTGCAAAACAAAGGAATCCTGACATGTAGCTGGAAAAAAGTTGGGTTGAGGGAAGGCATCCTGAGAAAGAATTTTAGGAAGTATTCTGAAACTAAATAATGTGATCTGGTAAGGAGCATCATGGCAAAAGTTAGGAGAAGAAATCAGGAAATTGCAAGATTTTCAATGGCTTTTTCTGATTTAAAACACTATGAGTAAGTCTTTGGCTTCTTAAAGAAAAAATAGAAGGCTGAATGAGAAAGTCTGTATACAATATTGCTTTTGAACTATACAACAGAGGGTGAAGACAACATGGAAAGAAAATTTGTTTTGGATGGGAAAAAGAACATAAATTTGAAACAATATTAAGTGGGGAATTAAACTTTATTTATCTTAGGTATTTGACTATAAGAATGAATGTTAGGTGGAGAATTGAGTCACAAAGAGGTGAAGCTGTTTCTTCAAAGTCAATTTGCAAGTTGATAGAAAAATGTGGAAACTGCTGTTTTGTGTACAATGGAGCAGGTTTACTTCATGGTTGGCCTGGCCCACGGCCTTTACAGCGCTAGGCACCTGGCTTTGCTGTTCCCTGTGCAGACTTTCTTTTGCAAGGAAATATGGTCAATAAGGAGTTCATGGTTCAGCAGGTACCCTGGTCTTGGATATTCTTGGGTTCAGTTACGTCCTGCTTGATGCCTTAACCAAAAGAACAACCTTACTGGTATCTTTCTGGAGCTTTTTACCATTTCTAGGTTAAGGATATCCTTCAGTGTCACACGTGGAATTAAAACAGTGAGGTACTTCTGCGAATGAATTTTTCCTTACTGAAAGCAACATACAGCACTCCTCAAACAAGACAATAAAGCTCTGTTGGGATGTTGTAATTCTCTTCTATAAGACATTGCTTGCTCATTCTGGAATCATTAAAAATCAGCCACCAAATCAATGAGCCTCATTAGAAACCTGTCTTTTTGCTTAATGCTGTTGATATAATCTGTTTTAGAAATCCCTATTAACCATTAGTCAATTAAATTCATGACAGTTATATAGATTAGGCAAACCTGACTACTGTGTCAGAGAGCTCAGAATAGATTAAGTGATTATCATGTAATATTCTTTTAATTAAAAGACACAGTTTAGATACTTTGTGCCCTCTAAAGCTTATATAATAAAGTCTTCAACCAACAGTAATTATATATTAGTAATATATATATAAAGATATACTAAAAACTAAATAAGTGCCTGATAGTTTAAAAAAACATTTTGTGCAGTTGATATGTTGTATGACCTGCATAAAACTGAAGGGTAATGATTTGATAATGAAATTTATCTCTGTGTGACAAATGCATTATTCCTAAGCCTGGCAATCAGGTTTAAATAGGTCAATAACGTGCAGGTATTACTGATGGAGCCAATGTACCCTTGTACTCTTCTGAAACTTGCAGCATCTGCCCACATTGTCTGTAGTGATCCCAGTATCCAGAGCCTCTTCTCTTGACTTATATCTCCAATTATTCAAATGCTGTGTTTATGTGTTTGTCTCTCAGAAAGGTAGGGGTGAACTGGGGAAACCTTGTCTCTTCCTCCTGTTTCTCCCTTGCTGACCCTTTGGTCAGCAGTTAGTAGGTGCAAATGGCTCCTTCCATTGCAAAAAACAGAAATAGGGACTAGGCAGTCTATAAATCCCATTCAATTTCCTATTCTGAGATGAGAGAAACTTTCTGGTCAAAACCAGCTGTATCTCAGTGATTTTTCAGAATCAGAATTCAAGTAATACCAAACCCAGGACAGAACAGATTTTCTCTGGGATACAAGCCTGAGTTTTCTAAACAAATTGCATTTTGAATATTCAGTACTGTTCCTTAAAAACTTGCTTATTCCTCACATTTTCATCTGTCTTTTTAGTAAAAAGGGAGCTGAATGTTCTCTTTGTATATATTCAAAGATTAAAAAAAAGCCCTTTTTAAACCATCGTCCTATTCTTTTAATTCATATTTGTAGAGACTGGAAAACAGAGGAAGAAAATGTCAGTTCTGGCTTATTTGTGTTTACCACATAATTGTACTGAATTGTTGATGGTTCTCTGTGAAATCCAACTGAATGAAATGTCCTGAAATAGTAGTGTTTGCTTTAAATAGGTTTAATTTCGTGTTTCTTGTTCACTAATAATTTGAAAAGAAGACACTTTACTTGTATGGTAGGCTTCCTTAGCTCTAAATACTCTTTCTCTTCTTTTTGAGTTCTTTTCAAATGAGACAGTATGTGTTTCCATTGCAGAACACAGTGTACTGAGAAACACTGCTGGAAATTAATTAATTTAAAAATTTCTAAATCATTTGTTTAGGCTCAATCTACGAAAAGACTTGGGCGCTGTAGTGCTCAGCACCTAAGCTGATATTTAAATGTATTTTTAAATTCAGTCCCTAGCCAAATTAGGCTAAAAAGCATTCACTGTCTTCCCTCATGAACTGTTCCTAATGACTCTCTTTTCAAGGCTTTCTTCCTTCACATCACAATTGTTTTAAGTGTAATTATACTATACTACTATTATACGGAAATTAAAAATGCTCATTCATTGTTGTTCCATATGCTTTTCTGAAGCATCTAGTTTCTTCCACTTTAAAAAGGAGCATGTGATATATATTTCTGTGAGAACTGCAGACACAGGGGTTTATGACTTCTGTAAGTTGCATTACATTGTTGCCAATAGTGGGATAATTTTTACCATGCTCCCTTCCTCCCCACCTCTCTCACTATATATACATATATATAGGCATATATGTATAGGCTTATATATATGTGCATATATTTCCTATTGCTAGTTTGCAGGTTTGCGGATTCTTTGGAATGAAAACAGCCAGTGTCTCTGGAATTATTACTGTGTGCAAACCTTTCCAGCATCTGTTATAACTGCTGGTCTTATTTCAGTGATACTGTTGTGCTGTAGCCAAAACTTGTATAGGCATTTCCAGGATAAAAGAGTTTGTGCTGAATTTTAGATGTCTGTGTTCATATGTCTACACTAAGGCAGTCATCAGCTCCTGTCATAGATTGTAGAGTAGAAGTGGGCATTTCCAGGGATGTTTTGTCTCATCTAAAGATAGATTACTAAAATAGTTCAGCAAAAATGTGTTTTAGAAGTGCCTTTTCTTTCTATTATCTATAAAGGGAGTCTATAATTAGATCAGACATAGATGGTTACATCACAGAAGTCTAAAGTTAGGTGATACGAAACCCACACTAAAATTTGCTGTCTGTAAATTTTAGATCTAATTCTAAGAAGTGCAGCACACATTTATAACAAATACTTTGAAGGGGGTTGGGCCACAGATATCTATATCACTTTTACTTTTTGCTGGGATTACCAACAGCTTTGATTTCTCAGCCTAGCTCTTGCTCATACAGGGAACTTAGCAGCAGCCGTGAAAAAATGAAAAGTATTTTTATGTCTATTAATTTAAGCAGTTAACTAGAAAACAAGCTTTTAAAAATAAACCCAAGATATTTACTTCTGCATTAAGCAAAGGAAGCTGAAAAATGACACGTCAGTGCCTGCATGGCTACTGAAGTCTATTTCTAATCATAACTTTATAAGGAGGTTAACTTTATATCCCTTTGGTGCTATATAAGGTATGGAGAACCTCTTCATGTTAATAAGCACATCAAAGAAAAAAAAAAAAATCTCTGATCTGCAGGAATACCACATCATTAAGATACTTGTTACATGCTTCCAAAATTCACTCTTAGCTGGCAGCTATTCCAAGCTGTCTATTTCTTTTTCCCTCCCCCATAAGTAACTAAGATAATGTCCCGGCTCTACTGAAATCTCTGTGAGTCCCAACCAGTGAGGCTCCTATCTGACAGAAGCAGTGCAAAAGCACTAAAGGCCCATGTGCTAATTTGAGTTCTGCTTAACAGGAGGCTCCAGAGGAGACCTGTATTGTGGGCTTTCTAGATCAGTCAGTGGCAATTTGTGAGATACTTCAAGAAAACAAACACACACACACCCCCCTCCCAACCAGCCCCTTTGACTTGATCTAGAAATTGGGCATTTTGATGCACAGTAGTTATTCCAGATAGTTTTAAGTTTCTCATGATTTGTTAACTGGCATCTATGAAATGTGCAAAAACAGCTGAGAGTCTTTGATCTGTCTTATTCACTAGTAAGATGAAATACAGATTAAAGCTATATTCAATGTTTGCTCAAAGATCTAGAGATGAACGTCGTTTTGATTCTGAAAGTAAAATTAATGCCTAAGAAAACTGCATCATGACCTTTAGAAGTCCCTTCCATTACTGAGCCTGTCAAGTTAGGCTTAGCAGATGGTAAACTTGATTATGGAGAAATTTTCTTTTTTAATGTACAAACAATAATGTATTAACTGCTGTTGGTTAAGGCATCGCTTGAGATATGAGGGGTTGGTGTCCTCATGACAGATCCATACTTACGGAGGTGCTGAGGAAGTTAGTGCACTGGACTTGTGTCTGACAGACATGGGATCCAGGCACTCCATTGCTGGAGAGTTACTGAGAGGCACTGGACACGCTTAAGTCTTGGACTTCAGTGCTATAATAGCAACTCTGAGAAATTTTAGATATTAGTTAAGTAGAATGTAAGGTCACAGGTTACGTGTTTTACATTCAAAGAGTCTTTGGGTAACACATAAAACAGGTACAGGCCCACTTCTCTTTCTTCCAGATGAGACCCTAAATATAGAGCTATTAAATCATATTATCTTATTCCAGGTTACTTAAAACTGAATTTCACCCCTACCTGACAATAGGAAAATTGCTATAGGAAGATGGAAAGTGCACCCATGCAGCATAAACTAAAGCCCCATGATCCTAGTGTTCTCTTGGAGCCCAGCCTGGCTCAGGATGGAAACTGCACTGCTGCCTCCAAGCTGAAGGTCCCATGAGTTCTGAGCACACATGAAGGCAGAACTTTGAAAATTTGAGATTTTTTTTTACTAGTGGAAAATCTGAGCACCCCTAAGTACAAGCAACTGTCCTGAAGATTACTTTTGTGGATTTTAGACACCTCATCCTTTGTTTGCTGTGAGTGCTTCAGCTTCAGGACATAACAGTTAGCTTCAGGACATAACAGTACTTGTACTAATTTCCCTGTGATGTGGAGGGTGAATATGTTAAAGACTGTAAGATATACAGATACTGTGAGAATGGGAGCCATATAAATACTGGCCCATTTTTATGGAAGAGATAGAATATGTAATTGACATTGCTCAAAGCTACAAAGCTGATTTTATGAGAGGTCTGTATTTTTAATGTTTCAATTAAAGTTATATCTTCTGTTGACCACTCAGGTATACTGTAAAGTTGTTAGAAGTCTTGTTCATACATGACTATGAAATACAGCATGTTAATTGTTCACTTTAAAATAGTGGTTTTTATTAGAAACAGATTATTCACAGGTGTACCTCAAAACTGCACTAGAGCAAGTTACTGGATTTTCAAGTTTATTTATTCATAAAGTCTGCAGTGCTTAGAAATAAATGAAACAAAAATATTGAAGTACAGCACATTCTTCATTTTGACATATCTATGGCTTATGCTCATCAAAATATTAATCTTTAATCGATGTTTGAAATAAAGAGGCTAGTGCTCATTAAATACAAGCTCTGGAGAAGTAGTTGTGGTTAATTAGTAAAGTGTGACTTGTTTATGGATGCTAAAAAACGTTTGAATGGCCTACATGTTAAAGATGCTGATGAATTAATTGTTAATGTGAAATATCTTGTTATTTCTCATGATTCAGAAGTTAAAACTGTAGTTCCAGGTTCTTAAAGGTATTTGGGCATGCAATTTCCACCGATCTCAGTAGGAGCTTGCTTCTAACTAATTAATTTCTAGGAATTTGCCTTTCTCTCTACTGATGAGACACATGTTCAGGGACAGTGCCCAAAGCCCTAGCTCCTTCAAAGTAGCTTTCTTATTAGGATCAATTACTTATCAGTGACATATTGTAAAGTTAATCGTGACTATTCTTGGCTTTTTTTTCACATGCTTTGTTTATCCAGAATCTCACTTCATTTACCCAGGGAGACACCCTGCTTTAGAAGTGATGGGAGCTGATAAGCACCAGAGACATTGTGAATCAATGAATATTTCCTTGGCCCGATCAATCGACAACCTAGATAAAGAGCCTATGGATGACAAAACCCATGCAGGCCCCTCACCGAGGGAGTCTGGGCTACACACCAGGATTACATACTAAAAAAGTTCCTTATTATTTAAGGAACTGAATCCTATAATAGGTCTGCTCTTTAGCCTGAAATCTCTGGCCAATCTCCAAGTTCCATAATGTTCCAATATAAACAAGTCTTTTGCTGGATACCAAAGACACTTCCCAGAGAAAAACTGACAGTATAATTGAATGTTTAGACCCTGCAATTCAATCACGATTAGACTTTGTATGTCTAAAGAACCGACATTAGGCTGAATTGTTGCCTTCTTTCATTGAAGTCAATATGAGTTTTGCTATGGAAAATTATGAGAAAGGAATGGGGTCCTGGGAGTGCTTACAAGGAGAAGGGTGAAAAAAATTCTAACGTATAGTGTCAAACTGAGATTTGTTCTGTGAAATCAAAGAAAAATTATTACGAGGCTAGAGAAAACAGGAAAGCCAGGAAGTATGCTCTCTGAAAACCACACAATTCTTGTCATTTTGAGAGGAAAAAAAGTAAACCAAGTGAGTTCCTTTGTGTAAAAAGAGTGCTTGTTGACGCAGCAAAATATCCTCCAGTGATTAAGTCACACAGGTATTTACAAAGGAATCCAGCCTTGTGGTAGTCTGATTCTACAGTTATTTAAAATGGGTGTTATAGTAGGGGAAAAAAACTCAAGCTCAAGAACATTAGCAAAATACAATGTTAGAATGTTTTAATTTCTTTATTGTCCTTGAAAAAAAGAGAGATGCCTGAAATTCTGAAAAAAAGTTAGAATTTTGCATTACACTGCAGGCCATATTTACAATAGAAGATCTGAACTGAACTAATTTAATATCCAATTTGCCTTTTAAGTACCACCTTTGCACCTTCTGAAATAAAGGATTGCTTTGTAGGTTTATGTAAAGATGGGAGAAAATTGGTTTCTGACCCATGTTTAATGTAAGCAGAACTTGATTCTCCAGAAGAGGTTGCTGTGAGTTCTGGAGAAGAAAACATTGCAAGCATCTCTGAAGATACTCTTTTATGAAAGGAAATAGTAATCAAAAACCTGTAGGGAGCAACCTCACTGGATAAAAGAAAATTACACTGAAAATTTCCATTGTGGTTTTTAGGAAATACATGGATTTGTTCATGGTGTTATAACATTTCAAAGAAAACCCTTATTATAGTAACAGTTTGCAATCGCTAATATTAATTTAGAACAGAATGCTGAACTTTTCTGCAAGCAACAAAAATATGCTTCTTGAATGTATTAATGTCTGCAGCCATTATAGTGTTGCAAGCCTTTCTTACCGTTGATTGAGAAGCAATGTGATGAGGCATTTTGAAGAATTAATTTTATTTTTACTTTTGTAACTAGAAGCACTGTTTCATTTAATATGTTGAAATGGCAGGAGTATGTTACCCCTTTCACTTTTTTGCTTTTTAAAAAATAAGAGTGATTATTCTCAAATACATTAAGTTAGTGAGTATTTTAGCATTTGAAAATTAGATTTTGTCTGAATGATATCAAAGAGAACTGAAGAGTTCCTGCACTGTGCAGTTGCAGTCTAAAGCACCAGTTTCCACTACAGTAATGCAGATTGAAGTTACTGTTATTTAGATGATATTTGTTCATTAACTCTGACACTAGTATTTGAAAAATAAAAAAAAGATGCCTTTGAAGAAGAATGCTAAATATCTTTTGCTGTGTCTCTGGTACTCTGCAGAAGAACCCAATTTTATGTCTTTGCCCACTGTTCGAATCTGCTGAAGGGGTCTGGTGGTTCATGGGCCTCCTGTTGTCTTCTCTCTTTGAATTTGCTTAGAAATTGTATTATTTCTTTCAGTGAGAGCCAGACAGATGTCAGCCTTGGCTCTGAAGAGAATAGAGAACAGAGGAAAGATAGGATCTTTGTTCATCTCAGCTAAAACTGACTTTCCCAAAGAGCTGTTTACTACAGAAATTGGCCCTATTCTCTCCTTATGTTAGACAGTTATATACCTCTTTATTTATGAAAATAAATTTATATACTATTTTATTTATACTATTTACAATTTATCACAACAGTTTCATGATATAAGGAAAATTATCTCCTTTTTAGAGCTATGACAACTGAGTCACAGATAGCAGTGTATGTTTTGCATGGCCAGGACTAAAAATTGATTGCAAGTAAGAGTCAGTGACCAGTCTTCTGCCCCACAATGTATTTATTTCAGTGCTGTTAATGTTATTGAAGCATTCAGGTGATTTTAGATACCAAAGCCAATGCCAACCTTCCTGCTGATGGGCTTGTTTCCTTGCAGTAGAAGAGGAATGTCTTGTGTAAGAAAAAGAAAATAAATATAGGATTTACACTGGTATAATTGTCAACAATTAGCGGACCTTAACTTTCTGAATAAAAGCAATCACTTTAGGAACACTGGGCCTACACAACTAATTATGACTAATAGACAGACCCTCTAATTCTACAGATTTTCATTACCACTGTGTCCCCTGAGTGGTTCTAGGTTGCTTTTACAATGAAGGGCCGTGGGATCTGCAGTTTGTTCCTTTAACACTGTGCAGTATGGTATCTGCAGTCCTAGTAGTATGATATGGGAATGCATAACCAGTTGTACAGAATTCCTCTTTGTTTGGAGCTGAATCTAAAATGGGTTACTGGCTTTAGTGGGCCTACTGAATTTCATGCAGTTGCTGACCCAAAGTTATTTGCAAGAGCACACCGTGGAAGGGGGATAGAGAGAAAGGTACAGGCAACTGACAACTAATTTCAGGAGGAACAGTCTTAAGAGCAAGCAGAGAATGAGAATAGATGTTGAATAAAAGAAAAGACTTCTTTTGAAATGCACAGATCAGAGCAGAAAATGAAGGTCATGGGCTAAGTCTACAGAGCCTTTAAAATATTTTATAAGGTATCTTTAACAGGTTCTGGAATGAAAGGTGTGCAAAACCTAACAAACTCATTCCACAAAAGTGTGTTTACACTGTCTTAAAACTGCTAAAAGAGGCTTTCTGAGCTTGCTGATGCATGGATGGGCATCTTGCTTTTCTCTTTCAAAGACAATATGCCTCTAAGAAGACCAGAATAAAAAGAACTATTTTGTAATAAAAACAGTCTCTGCAAAGCTCATCTTAAAGGTCAGAAAATGGAACACTTAGCAGAATGCACCTTTTATTTCAGTACATTGAGAATAGCTATTAACACTATAGCTTAGAGTGCCAGTGTTCAACTTCCAAATGTTTATGCCCATGTTTTTATATGCTAATTCCAGCTATAAGAAAGATAGTCAGTGTTAGATGGTGACAAATTAACTCTAAATTCCTAAAACAGCTGTATCTCTTCCTCTAAAGGCTTACTACTAGCACACAGATCAATAATTGCAAAGCGGAAGGGTACCCACAGAAATTATTAGTTTTGGTGCAAACACCTGGGGACTGGTGTCAGATGCCTCAGCACAGTCCTGTGAAGACACACTGGAGGAAGCTCTGTTAGAAGGGCACCAGTGTAGCCACAGCAGTGAAGTATTCTGTGGGGTGTTATTAGTTAAGATGAGGTGATTACCCACCCAGAGCTTGGCCTGGCATCATGTGTCATGTGCATAGAACATCTCAACTGGAAGTAACCAGTTGGTTCCCACTCAGAATAGCACTGTATGCCTAGATGCCCCTGAAAACATCAATTAATCCTCAGAAAGTCCTGTTCTTTACATGTATTTCTGAATCAGCTGAAGCAGAACTTCACTATATCTTTTACCATATTTTCTTTGAATCACAAACATTTCATTTAAAAGCCATTTTGGAAGCCTTCATTGAAGAGTTCTTTTCGCAAGTGTGGAAGAATATTCGCTATTCTAAATATTTCTGCCTCTCCTGATGATATTTCATCCTTCCAAAGGATTTCTATTCAGCATTGAATATTATGAATTCAGCTTAAAAGTACAGCATGACTATTCAGCAACTCTTAGGTTGCCATCATTATTTTTTTCCTCAGTTTGTCAGGGAAAAAAATGTGATTTGAAGGCTTTGAAATAGATAGCAGTTACAATATGTGGCTTGAAATTGACATATCAAATCTCTCATTCACACTTTGGCTTGTGAGTTCATAGTGTGGACTGTGAAATCTTGTTCATTTGGAAAAGCCAGAGTAAATAACATAGTAAACAAGCAGAATGTGGAGACGGGTCCTTTTATTTCCTGTGTTGCTCTAGTGCCAGTGAGGTCTGTTCCCAGCCATTGACTGTCACTGGACTCTAGGCTGTATAAACAGTGCAGAGACTTGCACAAAGAAGTTTGAATTTAATGTTTATAGCAGCAGGCAATAGAGGAATAGAAATAAACAGGCAGTACATGGAATTTGTAACAGCTATAAAGGGGAAAGGCAGAGGGGGAGGGGGGCAACTTGTGGCTGCTAAGTAGATGTCCCCAAATGTGAAAGAAAGTGCATAATTGTTAGAAATAATAAACCAAGAGGCTGATTTGAAGGGAGAGCGAGCATTTCAGTAGTAAATGTGAGTTGATTGCTTGTCAAAGACATTGAAAGTGAAGACAAGCAAGACAAGCCGTGTATATTTAATGAAATAAAGGGGACCTTGTAGAAGTATTCAAAGTGTGTCACCAGAGTGACCAGTTACAGAAACAGTCTTCACAGTGAGTAGGATGCAATCGTGTTTGCTTAAGTCTACAGAAAAAATTGCTGAAATTGAGACAGAGATAGCAGGAAATTGGATGAGATATGGGATAGGAAAGATGCAGGAAGATTGTGAGAAAGCCTTTGCTTTCTAGATAGAGAGATGAGAAACAAGCTACCTCTCACTCAGCCATGCCTTCCCCAGCTGTTAAACAAGACTTACAGCTAGGGCTCTGCAGCAAGGAGCTTGGTTGGGAGGAAAGCCCAGCAGATGAGCTGACTCCAAAAACATCATAAGTTTTCATCAGATTCTGTTGATATGTTTGGGGGGGGTTTAATGTGTTTGATCAACACTTTACCATGAAATTTTCCCTTTCAGAAAACTACAAGTTCACAATGGGACCATTTGAGTTTGAATTCCAGCCACTTCTACAGGAAGGGAATGCATGAACAGCTTCATGTTTTGCTGGGACACCAGGCACTAGAGAGACAGGCCAAGATGGCATTTTGGACAGAAGAAAAGTTATGACTATCCTGATTTATTCCACCTTTGGAATAAATCCCAGCTGGAAATGAAAGCCATGATAGCTCTGAAATATTTATTGGTCTTTTTCCTTATTCTCTCTTCTTCTTTAATTATACTAAGTTATTAAACAGTTTTACCCTCAATTAAGCAGATTAACTGTGGTGTTTGAAATTTAGCTCTCCAGTCCTTTGCTCTTGCAGATTTTAGCTAATGGTATGTGTGTTCACATGCATGCCTGAAGATTTGTCATTGTAACTCTTGTTAGCCTGAACAGGGGCCATGTGGATAATTTCCCATGTAACATGTTGAAATCTGACTTTCTTATTAACCTTAAAGAGATTCATGGGGCTAATTGCTGGCAGTCATGCAGGAGATGAACCCCAATATGTTGTCTGTAAACAGGTTCTTGTGATTTCTGAGACATGTACCCATATTTCCTTCGGAAGTAACCAAAATAGCCTTTAATATAGGTAGTAGCTATGACAACTGTTTTAAAATATTTAAACAACATACAATACACAAATCATCATAGTGTGTAAGTTATTGCTGGCTTGATACTACTGTGATTTATACATGGTTTCATGAAAAGTCTGGTTTCCAGCATGAATATGTAAAATGTGTGTAAGAGTTCAGATGCTTTCCTATGAGGTTTCTGTTTTCTGACCTTTGCTCACACCAGTGGTCCTTGCTAGGAAAATTAATCAGGAAGGGGTAACCTGTCTGTGATTTTTAATATACCATTTTGATTTTTAAACAGGCTAGAATAGGACTGTACTGAACTCTGGGGTTACTCTGCCTGCGTAGCAGGAAACAGCTGATAAAACTATTCAGTGTTTTTTCTTAAGCTTCATATTCTACTGTGTGAGTGATACTGTTAGAAGAGATCTGGGAGATGAACTTTGTCCCTGCTTTTGTCTTCATGCTAGCACTGTCTGGGGTGACTCAGTTGCATGTCACGGAAGCTTGAATTCTTCCTATAGAAAGCACAGCAGAAACGCCTGAGACCAATAGGAAGGATTTATTGCTAGGGTCTGGTGGGCAGCAGATGGTGATCTGGGGTAGCTCTCTCCATTTGCCCAGGAAGCAGTTGGCAGAAAGGGCCTTCTGTCGCTGAGTAGGGTTGGAAGCATCTTTCACCAGGGATATGAGGATGCCAAAGGGAGGATGCAGATGATATGGTATAAAAAAAATTTCTTGCTGGATTCATTGTCTCTGGGAACAGAAGGTGGAATCTCTGGATGAGAAGAAAGGAAACTGAGGCAGGAGGTGATAGGAATTACAGCCAAATCTTACAAGTCTTCTCAGGGACTTATTCTTCCCTTTCCACGAAGATGACAACCCTTAGTAAAAAGTCTGTGAAATTTGGATCAGAGCTCTGTGATCAGAGCTTTTAAGGTATAGATGCACAAATGTTTTCTTATTTCTACTTCATAAAAATGTATACCAATAAAAAGAAAGTATATACACTTGTTTTAAAATTTATATGCTGATATTATATTTTGATCCTTTCCCTGTGATTTAATGTTTGATTCAGGGGTCCCTTTTTAGGTCTATCTTTACAAAAATAAAGAAGCTTAAGATTTAGCCTCAAGAGGATAGTACAGTATTGTTCTCTCTATGCTTGTAATTATCACAGGTTGTATATTTTAAAAGCACTAAGCTTCTCTGAAGTCTTTGAAAACTGTGAGCAATGCAACTTGTGCCTCAAGATGCAGAGAGAACGGGTGGAACCAGGTGTCTGGAACATGCAAAGGATGTCCTTCCTGTACTGTATTATTTTTTAAACAATTCTAGATGTCCAGTCTGCAGGCTATATGCAAGCTTCTTTTATTACCAGATCTACACTTTCTTGGCATAACTCTTCTTCTATTTGCTGTTTGGGATTCAACTTCAAAAACATTATTGTTGCTTTGAAAAAGCTTTTTCTTAAATATTGCTCAAACCAACCAATGAGTTGATACTTCATTTTCAATAAATTGGTTGAAACTGGACTTATTCTGCTATTGCTGGGAACAAAATTTGATCCATTGGTTTCATTTATATTATGCTCAATGGTTGTGTACTTCAGCTGGCATCTTAATATGGCTAGCAATTTAATGGGGCTTGATGAATGACACTCTGTATGCTTTCTCTGTGACATTACTTTTACGTCAGAATCCATGGACATCCCAACTAGTTCAGCAAGTAGAATAACTGTTCTTGAAGTTAATGAGTTCTTGTCTACCTGTTCCTACTAAAAAAACCACAGTCTGTCATCGATACCTGTTCAGTTATGCAATATCCCATAAAAAGTCTGTTTTCTTTTTTCTTTTCTTTACTCAGAACACCTATAGCACTTAAATTCTAGGACAAAATGGTAAATTGCTTTGATTTGCAGACTGCTAGCAGTGCTTTTTTATCTTCACTCTGAATACAAGCTCCACCACATGTTCTGCATCCTGTCTTTGCTTGATGCTCTTCGAGAACCCTATGTAGGTGCTCCTCCAGATAAGCTCTAGGCCTGGGTAGCAGTGGGAGGTATGCTCTTGAGAATATTTTCTTCACTTGTTTTTAATATTTAAACCTTATAAGTTTGGGTTTAAAGACTGTGCAAAAGCTTTCAATTTACTCTGTGGTGGTGTATCCTGGCCTCCATCTCCCTGTTAGTGTTCCGAAGTCTGGACAAATGCTTCAGTAATTTTTTGTTGTTGTTGTTGTTAAATATGCAAGTAGAGATTCATGAAGGGGGAATTTGATTTGAATTTGTTTTCAGTGGATTTACTTCCTGGTATTGAAGGTACATATCCCATCCCTGACTAATTTTTGGGAAAATTTGTAAAAATAAGTTATAATCAAGGGGTACCTGCACTCATGAATACTGATTCTCCTCTGGTAAGCAGCTCTGGGAAGCCCTGAAAGCATACTACTGCTTAACAGAAGGCTGATACATGTTTGGGAGACAACTCACTTCCCGCTAGGTTTCCTTAAAAAGCCCTGTAAGAGTTCGAGTAGATCATGCAAGAATAAATGTGTTCAGAGAGTTGTTAACACTAGTAGGCAACATGTATTTAATGAGTTTGCATGTCATGTTTAACTCTGACGGCACTGATGATTAGTAACTAAGCAAAAAGGTATTCCTGCAGGATGCTGTTAAGTGTAAGACAGACAGACTCTGTTACAGGTATTTCATGGCTGCTCTTCAGAAGGGGCACAAACTCACTGCATAAAAGAGTTAGCACATGTTCCCCAGTCAGTAACAAATTTTCTGTTTAGCGCTAATGTGAAAATGGGGGTTTTGCAGTTTCATCAAGCGGAATGGGCAGAAACGCAGAACATGTTGAAAAAACACATCTTAAATTAACTGCAACCTTTGAAATACAATTTATCTATGTGGGTGAGATCAAATCATGCTCTAGGAAGAGATTTTGAAGACTTTTGAGCATTAAATGAGCAAAGGGAAATGTTCCCAAGAAATAATAATAAAAAACTGCCATAGGAACTTGCTCATGTTTATCTAAATTAAATATTACTTTAAAAATTGCTATCTTGCTGATGACCCCAGTTTTCAGTATGAAATGCTAAATATTCACACAATACTGCTAACTTCCACTGCACTTCAAAAATGTTGAAATCAATCCAAAGCCCACTGAAATGAGATTTTTTTTTTAACATAATCTTTCATCAGGTGAGGTTTTTCTATTTCTAGTGGGCTGTGGATCAGCCTCCATTATTAAAGCAGAGTGGGACTCAGTCATGGTTCTGGAGTACTTTTATTAAAAAAACAAAACAAAACAAAACAAACCCTCAGACAATTGGTACGTAAATAAAGATATCTTCTCCAGGCTCTAGTCCTGTGTTTGTCCTGTTTTATGGCTAGCAAGGGTAGCTGGGTGTAGAGCTCAGAAGGGTTCATTATTAGGAGAATTTTAAAGAGGTTTTTCAGAAACTAAGTGGGAGTATGTAATGTGCTGAGGATCTGAAGTTCAGGAGGGAGACAGAAAAACAAGGGAAATGAAAGAATGAATACGGAGTGAGCAAACTAGAAGAATGGTATCTGGGATGCAAAGAAAATGCTACAGATCTTTGGGGATTTTGAATTTGGTGACAGACAAAACACAGTTGAGAATGTCTGTAAGAAGGGCAAAGGAAAGGACTGGAATTTTCTTTCAGATGGTTTGTATTGCGGGAACATAAGTGCCTGCATCTACAGTTTCTAACATCTGAAACCCCAAAAAGTCTGATCACACTAGAATGCTATGACTGTGGCTGATAGACTCTCTCAAAATTTTCTGATGTATATTCCTATAGTTGATACACAAGTCTATTCTTCAGCCCCTAAAGAGGTGTCCTGAGTACACGTCTGCTCTGAAAGTGCTTCAAAATTCAGATATATTTAGAAACACTTGTAATTGATGCATTTTAAGTAGTGCCTCTTCAACTTCAGCTTGGAGAAACAAACTTAACCTGAAAACACAATATACAAAAGGAATTCTTTAATTATTTCATAATAGATATAATAGGTTTGGGTTTTTTTAATATGTTGGATGTTCCATATTTTTCATTCTGTGTTATGAAAGCTTCTGTTCTCCCATCTGGTTTTCTTTACTGTGAGTTGCTCTTATAAGCCCTTGATTCAGTATGGCATTTGCACCTATGCTTTACTTGTAAGCATGTGATTGTTCCCTTTTGGGGAAGAGACGAAGCAGGGAAAAGATTATTATATACTTTAGTGCTGTGCTGGATTGGGACCCTGACAATCCTTTTTATCATAGGTTTCTTGCCTTGGGTTTGCTGGAATGTGTTCTGTGACTTCTAGAAAGAAGTGATTTACATTTAATCTACAGCCTTATTCTCTTTGTACATAGCATCTTGTTCTGAATACTTATGACTGGTAATAGTCTTTGCTGAAGAGAAAATTTACTACCAGGGAAAACCATTTGTGGATGGGTTTGTTTTTTAGCTCTGTGTTCAGGAAAAGGGACTGCAAATACGCTATTTGCAGCTGCAAATGTTTGTTGTGTAAAGCTTATTAACAGAAAATAAAATAAATTACATACCCCCCTTTTTTTTAAAGAAAAGATAAATTTGCACTAAATCCACTTATGGAGGCAATTACAATAAGTGTACATAGGTAAAAATACAGAAGCTAAACCAAGGGCAAGCGTATAATACCATAGTATTTGTCCAAGCAAATATCTTATCTTAAGCAGTAATTATATAGCTACCGGTCTTAATTCATTCCCTTCCTACCGGTTGTGTGGACAAGAAATGATTTCCTGTTTAGCTTACTTGAACTGGACAGAAAAGGAGATGGAAAGATAACTGCAAAATTATTAAATGTTTGTACAAATTTGGGATGCTTTCCTAATGCGAGACAACTGGAGAACACCTATTTCAAAAGTGAGTTACTTCTAGTAAATCAAAGCAGCTCATTTAGGAATTAAATTACTCAAGGTTTACATCACCAAAAATGTCACTGACATGTGACTCAAAGTAATCATGGGCAATTCATATCTGTCGTGTCCTCAATATTATTTACTGTAGTAAAATACAGTAAAATGAATTCACATCAAGGTTAATTTGTGTTAATTCTCCTAATGTTAGTCCCCTAGTATTGAGTATCATTTTCTGTATGATAAAAAGTTTAGGGCAGCGAAGGGGTGATGGAATTATTGGAGTGCACATTTGCAATTCTACATGCTGTCGCTCAATAAGAAAATAATCTTGATTTGCTCCCACATGATGTTGCTGATTCTCTTGAAGATTAATTTTGAATTGGCTTAATTTTTGCCAGAATAATAACTTTAAAGTAAAGTAAGAATGTGAAAAAACATTGCATGGAATATTGTATTATGATGGTACCCTAAGGGGAAACAGCTTGAGCTACCAGCTGCAGGTGTCTGGGGTCAGCAAAAACAAGGATAAGAAGAGAAGGAGGACACCTTATTGCTTGTCTAGATCTACCAGATCACACTACTGAAACCTTTCATTCTTTGACATTAAAGCCACATATTTAAATCTCTGCTCATCTCCACCTCTGCAGGTTCCTGGAGAAAAAAGGTATTCACTAGAATAGGATCCCACTGCATATGTACAAGAAGGCAGTTTCACTAACTTGCCTGTTTTCATACAGAAACATCTGCCTGTTTTAGAAACAATAGTGCTCTGATTGCATTGTCTTGAAACTTTCAATGTCAACATCAAGCGGGAAACCAACAGTTATATTCCCCTACACAGATGTAATTTCCTCTGAACATGTTCCAGTCAGTACCTTGACTAAGACAGAGGGAGAAAATATGTGTTTGAATGAAAAGCAGAATTACATTGCATATGTAATGAAGCTGCTGTGCAGGTAACTTTAATTCTGGTGCTCTCTAGAGCCTGATAGCTTGCCTTTGCAACAGGTTAACAATATTCAGAAGTGGATATAATTTTTACCTATAAAGGACAAAAATTCACATAGCATGATTACTAGTTGAAAATATATTCACTTTTCCAGATAGTGAAAAAATCTTATTAACCAGCATGGATTTTTTTTTTTTTAATAGATTACTGTATACTGACACACACATGCATTTTTGTTACCTGGCTTTTTTAAAAAAAAAGATTTTAAATTACTGTTTTCTAGAGTAGAAACTGAAATCAAGTTGTTCGGCAATTGTACATTTTAGCCATCAGCCACATGGCCGTAAATCATAGTGAACTGAGCTCTGCAGCTTTCTCCATGAATAGGTCCATGAATTGTTGTTTAGGTTTTGATACAATTTCAGCCACGACATTCCAGTTGGAATAATGTGAAAACTAGAAGAATGGAACATATAAAACTGGTCAAAAACTTTCTGATGAAACCTTTTATCCAAGCAGACAAATTGGACTTTTCTACCGTAATGCTTGACAAACTCACTTCGACAACAGCAACAAGCAAAAAAAGCAGTCAGTGTTCTGGTTCAACATTTCAGAACAAAGCAATTTTTCCATTTTCATTTGAAAACCAATTTGTTTTTCACTTAGAAATATCACATATGTCAATTTAAAGAAAACTCCAAATATTTTTATTTACCTGGAATATTTTTTTTTTTTCCTATGGATGATTTAAAAATCAGTGGTTGAAAGCTTTTCTATAAAAAGGAGTTCATTGCCTTCCAACAGATGCACAAAGTGACCCCTTGATTTGGCACTAGGTCAAAGTAACTGGACAGATATCCTTAAGAATATGGTGTATGCAACTGCAGTGTGTTTGCTGCTCATTCAGACAGGTGCACTGTCTTTTGGCAAACTTTTCTATTTGAGATGAGCCTCCTGTGTCCCTGGCTGCCATCCCATGTTGCTTTGCTGTTCTAGCAGGAACATTTAAATCTGTTTACTTAAGCGTTATGCTGGTTGACTTTTACTATCATCTTGAAATGTGGTGTGGAGTCAGGACCAAGTTCCGCTCTGCCCAGACAGTGCAGGGCAAAGCTGGCCTCCAGGGAGAGCTGGTTCTGTGTCCAAAGCACCGGCACTTCTGTCCTAGCCTGGCACCAGTGCATTGGTCTGTATTACCAGTGCTTAGAGCTACATGGGGTAAATGTTCCCATTCTCCACATTTGGAGTCAAAGCTGAACTTGAGTTTTGTAGCCAAAGATACTGCAGGAAGTGGCAAAAGGCCTAACTCTTCTCAGTGAGGTGGTTATGGAACTGTGTCTATGCAGGGTTTCTTGTTTTACAGAACAGTTTGGAGGTTTGGGTCTAAATGAGAAAACATGCAGTTCTTTCTTCTCTGAGAGCTTGTTTTGATCCCAGAAGGTGTCAGAATAAAGAACCCTGTGGCTCAGTGTCCTGTCTCTGGCAGAAGCCTGCGGGAGATGCCTTGGGAAGAGTGTCAGAACAGGACTAGCATATGTCCTCTCCTAATACTTTCTAGTTTCCAGCTATTTTGTGTTAAAGAACTTCCTGAGCCTGGTGTGGTTTCTGTTTATTCATTATCCACCAGTCAACCACCTACAAAGAAGAGGAACAGCTGCTGTTTGTTTTGAACTTCAATATTTGCTGGCTTTGCTTATACCCCACGGCTCTGGGGGAAGGAGTGAATGATCAGTCCCACTTCCCCTTCTCCATGCTCATCATGGATTTGAGAGACCTCCGTCATATCCCCTCCAGTCATCTCTTTGCAGGCCAAAGAGTTTGTCATTGCGTAGGTGCAGTTACATCAGAAAGGCTGTGGTGGATATGTGGTGGATAAACACAACACATTTACAGTCATGAAATACAATCAAATTACATTCATTCTAAAAAATGGCAATGTGCATTGGGATGACAGTTACTTGTCTTCAAGAGTGAAATATGCTAGTTCTAGCTGTAAAATTGTTCAACTTCAAATATGCATTAAAATTACAGACCTGGCAGCTTGATGGTACTCTTATCATTCTGCTAAATGTGTGTATTTTATCCAAATACACAGTCATGTTAAGCTGTGTCAGTTAGGAAAGCTGTTGGAATTGCTTATACTCATAGGAAAAAAAAAAAGAAATATAAAGTAATCTGTGTTTGTTTAAATTATCACTGGGATCTTCTGTGTGCCTTCTTTACCACACAGTGCAGGAAAATCATGTCTGCTCTGTTGCTGCTATATTGAAATAACTTCCTCATCTCTTATGACTGCTCGTCATGTTTGATGGCTTTTCTTAAAGCTCTGCTCCCAGGCTCTTGTTATTATGAGAGAATCTCAATTTTCATTAAAACAAAAACAAAACGCTACAGCCTTCTTGATGGCAGAGAGAAGCTGTAAGTGTGCACAATGTACTTCAAAAGGTTTAAAAATAAAAGACTAATGGAAAGTCCAATTAAAGAAAATATAATGGTTTTGTGAGTACTGGCCTAACAAATGTTTGAACAGTTAGCAAATTTGCAGAAGTTAGAAATCCTATATAAACTTAAGATACTGCTGTGAATACTGGCATATAAGGATCTTGCAATTTCACAGCTGGAAACTTGAGTAGACTCTAAATGAAACACTTTACAATTAAATCATCCTTCAAGCATCCTTCTTCAGCTTGCTGCCTTTTAGGTCTTCACTGTGAAACAAAATCCTACATTCCTCTTGAAAGAGAAATAAAAATGGGGGAGGAGAGAAAAATTAAGATTCAGTTGTGAAAAGAAATTCAGATAAGTGAATGGGGGCCTCTTTCTCTTTCCTAATCTTAGTACAAATGCTATTTAATAAGATACCAACAACATTCAATTAGCATCGATCTATGCAAGATGCTACAAACATATTTATATGAGGTTACACTCATTTAAAATATTAGAGGTGTAATTACCAGCCAGGTGCTACAAAACTGAGTGGAACAATACATTTATCTCACAAACATTCAGAAAAGCATCAAGAAAATGTTCCCATCTGCTGTATGATCAGACTAATGTTATTTTATATCAGCCTTCCTATTAAAACAATCACTTTAGATAAGAAAAGGACACATCCATATCTGTTGCAGCATGCATACTCTGTAGTTTTTGAGAAATGGTAAATGAGTTACAAGTAAATGCTGCCCTGCTCTTCTGGGGTTTTGCACTTGAACTATTTAGTTGCTTCATGGATTTTTAGTGAGGTTGATTTATCCAGCAGCAGTAATTGAATAGGAAATACCAGTACCCAGCAGCTTTGAAATTTGAGACATTTAATGTGTAGCTGATTTGATAAGAAAACTGGATGAGAATTCCAGGCTCAAGGAATAATGTAATTTATTAAAGTATAGAAATAGGTACTGGTTCTATGAATCATTTAAATCCATTTACTCCATATTGGAAATATTGATGTAACCTTACTAACTTAAATGCAGTGACATTTACATTTTATACACAAATAACGTGAAGAACAATTCTTTCATATCTCTTGCAGCAGTAAAAAAATATATTCTGAGACTTTTCCATGAGACCATTTGTGGCAATAGTTCAAATTCCGGAAACATTTAAAGCTTTACAGAGCTTTAGTGGAGACAAATTAAAGATGTTTTTAATTCATGTCCATATTGACTCCATAAAGTTTACCCTAATCACTGTGATTAACACACTGCTGTATTGTGTCTGAGACAAATAACACTGATATTGACCAATTTAATGCATGTTACTTCCTCTGCAATTAATCATCATGGCAAGTTTTCCTATAATAAAAAAAAAAAAAAAAAAAAAAGGAAATAGTGGCAAAAAAAGGACA
>NW_008794951.1:7053560-7056007 GCF_000699145.1 Aptenodytes forsteri
AATTTTCCAAAAAAAAAAAAAAAAAAAAAAAAAAAGAAAGGAACTAGTGGCAAAAAAAGGACAGCTGCTACGTATAGAGTAAACTGTTTACTGGCCCAGGATGACTGGAAGGGAAGGGTGGATTAGCATTTATCATCATGCATTTGGTTAAGGAATGAGCAGGATCAAGTTTGCTGTGTTATGATCTGGCCAATACACACATTTGGTTTTGCCTATGGCCAGCCTGATCTCCATGTTGTCAACAGTAGCTTATTCTTGCTGTTAATGCTTTCAGAAATTCAGGAGCTGTTCATATACACAAATTCTGCTGTGCGATAAGTATATCTACTAGCCACAGGATGCAGCAATTTATGAATACATAGACTTCCATAGTTCACAAACTAAACTCTCTTAAACTGTGTTCGGATATGTCCCTATCAACATATGCACTATACAAGCAAATTAAATAGTGGCCTCTTTTATCTACTGCATAATAAACCCTCTCCCTCTTTCTCTCTGCTAAAATTCCTGTCCATTACTTGGTCATCTGCTGAAAAAATTATTTATAAGGAAGAAGGCTATAACCTTTTTCTCTTGGCCTCTATATCTCCAGGGTATTTGATCTATTCATAGAAAGTCACCTCACTTCCTGAATTCCTCTTCTTGGAAATCGAAGGTCAGGAAAAAACTGCACACTTGCTGCATCCCGAAGCACATCTCATCTTTGCTCCTTTTCTGTTTTTTTTACCTTCTTCTAATTTTACTCTTTTTTGTCTTGTATTCAAGGGACTTTGAACTCCAACAGAAAGAAAAGATCCTTATATGCCTTGTTAAGTATGGATCATGTCCACATGTGAAAATATTAGCAAACAGGCTATCAATTACATTGCAGTATGTAGGTATATGTGTATTATTCTATCTGGGGACCTATATAGCTTTTGAGTAGGAACTTAAGCCAGACACTCAAATCTCACTTGACAGTACTTTATCAACATGGAATAAAAATGTTCTCTCCTTAAGCAAGAGACTTGATGATTGGGTCAGAGTGCAAAACAGGGTGAAAAAATAAAGAGACAATGTTAAAGCTTCCTAGAACTTTTTCAACGGAGTCCAACTTCTCAAACCCAAAAACTGCTTGTAGGAATTTCCATTGGGAAACTTTCTTAACACAAGGATAGAATTCTAATTACAAGGGAGAGTCCCTACCACGTGTGAGCTCTGACTGTAAGAACAGACAGCTTGGCTCCTACACTGGCCCAAACTGGAAACTTAAAAAATCAGGACAAGCATCGTAGGTGACAGGTCTTGAACTGACATGGGGAGTGGGCAGTGTCAGTTAGAAAGGCATTTAGGGAGGTGATAGGTGATAGGTCTGTGAACATTTTGCAGTTAAGAAGAGGAATCTGTTATTGGGTGTAAATGAGGAAAAGTGGGCTGTTAGTGAAGGGCTAGGAAAACCACATCTACAGCAACACATTGAATGATTATAAGTGAAGGGACACCCACATGAATTTTTTTCAAGGCCAAAGGGAAGGTCTTTATAATTAATGAGATTCTAAGTGATCAAATTTAATGTGCAATGATAATAGCACATACATCATTGTATGCTCAATGTTATGCAGGAAGAATGTGCAAAAAGTAGGCAGGCATAGCTTTTTTGGGAGGATCTGAAAGAGTTGAAACTTGGGGAGACTTTCTGGGTACAAAACTCAGTGCTGACATTATTTCTGAGAATAACACAGAAAACAGGCACAAACTGAGCACATTCCTTTGCTCATATTTAGCATATAATGATGATGAGACCACACAGGGCTGAGTAAAGATTTCATTTTGGATACGCTAAAGCTCTGTGATTCACTGATTGTTGAATTCAGTTCCATAGAGTATGTATGACTGCTAGGCAGAATAAGGAGAGAAGGAAAGAAGCACCTAAAATAGAGCCTTTCAGAAGACTCTTCCTCCATCTACATGTTTCTCTCCAAAAGTGGAAGAGAGCAGAAGAAAGAAGATTCTCTGAAAGAGAGGTAAAACGACTTATAAGTTTGTTAGAAATTTAGTCATTTAAGTACCTTTGGTGTTTTTTTTTTAAACTTGCAACAAGTAAATAAGAATTTCTTACTAATTTATTATGAATAGAATTATCTCCTCCACAGAAGCATACAAAATACTATATGCTACTAAAAAGCCCAGTAGCTGGCAGTGATATATCTGTATGTCACTTCCCAACAGTAATACTTGTTTGATTTTTTTGAAATTTTGTGATTTATTCTTTACAATTACCATCAAAAATTTATTTGGTATGCTGTTAACTAGCTACTGTGACTCAGTGCAACACTGTAAAGACTAAAGTATTATACTAGATTTATATGGAGTGTGTAGCAATGTAAGTTTTCACAGTGACATAACATTGCATGTTATAAGAAAAATTTCTTTACTGAAAGAGTGGTTAAACATGATTCTATGATTCT
>NW_008794951.1:7056122-7083907 GCF_000699145.1 Aptenodytes forsteri
GCTTAGGGACATGGTTTAGTGGGCATGGTGGTGTTGGGTTGACAGTTGGACTTGATGATCTTAGAGGTCTTTTCCAACCTTAATGATTCTATGATTCTATGATTCTATGTTGTGTTGAATGGGGAGCCCTTTCGCTAAACCTGTTTGAGGTCAGAAAAATATAAAGATAAAAAGGAGACAATAATTCATGTAACAATTCTTCAGCTCAGATACATATTATACACAATAATCTCAATTACACATCTCCGCCAGGACACCATGAATAGTGATCCTTCACATTCAATTTCTTCTGGAAGAGTGAGAAGGAAGACCAAAGATGGATATTTTAAGCTGTTGGTGGAACCTCAGGGATGCATGAAGTTGATATTGAGGCGCAGGGTAAAGGCAACCCAAAATCAATGTCATACTAAATATAAACCTGTTCACTTCTTTCCAGTATGGAATATTTGAAATGTACTTTTACTTTTGTGCTAGACAGTGGTTTCTTGGCAAAGGACTTATGATGAACTTACACACAGACTGGCTGCGCAGTGCACATGCCGCAAGTCTTGGCGAGTGGATTCACTGTTTGTTGAATGCATGCCTGGTTGGTCATATATGCTTTTTCTCCATAATTTCATGGGTGGAAACAGACGAGTCTTCAACCTCCTACTACAGAAAGCTTTATGCAAGGCTAAAAGTCCTGCAAGTTTCAGAAGTCAGCTGTATGTTAGGAAAATATAATAGGAAATTGCTCAGCAGTAGTGGGCTAATGAGGTGTGCTGTTCACAGAACCCTCTGTTCTAATGTGAGGATGGAGGGACGGCTGTTCTTGTAGTACATGCATCACCTGTGCAAAACAAGTTGACGACTAAATGTCACAGATGGTAGATTTGTAAATTGCACCTTAGAAAAGGAATCTCCTGCTCTTTGCCCTAATATCCTTTTCTTCAGCGATCAGTAGTGGCACTAAAATGCCATCAGACAATTTAGTGTTCCCCTCTTGAAAAGTCCTATTAGAAAGTTACAAATGAGAGCACTCAAGCAAACCTATAGGCTTGGCACTCAAACAAACCTATAGGCTTGGGGACAATGTGTTGTATCTTGTTTGTGCTAATAAAGCAAGAAATAAAAAGAAAAAAGGATTATAAGCCACCTGCTTCTTTATCAAATTTCTCTGCATATTCTGCGCATTTATCTGTACTTGAGCATGCTTATTCCAGTCTGGCAAATCACAGACACTCCATTTATCTTAATTTCTGTTAATAATAGACAGAGATGTCTGAGGCAGAAAGTAAAATATGAATTTGTAATTCATGACCATATATAGGTCTCCAATAGTCATAACTGTGAAGTATCTTGTCCAGCAGAACAGACAGAATAGGAAAGAAAAATTCTGAACGTTCATTGTCTTCTTTTTATTCCTCTTCCTCCAGCTGTGATATTTGTTACCCAGCTGCTATGCACACAGCTTCTTCCTTTGTGAGTGATCTGTGGCTTGTGTCTACAATTTCAAAGGAAAAGTGTGAAAAAAAGTGTGATTGTTATTCAAAGCAGCATAATTTGAAATAAATATTATACTTTTCACAGCACTGAGGGAAGGTTTTGTTCACAGAGCCCCTAAATACCTGTTTGTAAGTAATCCCAATTTGTTCTTTTTCTGTCTGGAGTGCAAAATGGGAGATGAGGTTAATCACCGTCAGTAAAGCTTTGCCTTAGTATTGCAGCATCACCAATTTCAAGCGTAAATAAGCAGTACTTTAGGTACTTCAAGAACATACAGTGAAATGGGGAAAGACCAAAATAGGTAGTTTTTATTCTCATATTTTTATTAAATAGAAACCTGGCTTATTTTCTACTGCACATGGAACAGTTCTTAACTTCAGCTTTCTTGTCAAGCACTGATGTGTGTATAGAAGTAAATCTAGCAAAGAGAAGCATTGCAGACCTAAAAGATAATAGACATGAAGGGGATGGAGGAAAAGGGGGAAACCTATGTTGGATGGGTGTTTTGTGTCCATATCTACATATAGAAATTTATCTCATATTTCTTACCAGTTATGGTGCTTACCTTTAAGCCATCTCCTATTTTCTGTTGGAAGAGGGCATCCAAAATAAGAAAGGATCATACAGGAAGGGAAGAGCATAAAGAGGTCTACCAAATGGAAGTGGCAAAGTTACACAGGTAAAATAAACTAGCTAGGGCTGAAATTAATACATGAATAGCTGTTTCTCTAATCTTTTGAAGGCTGTCACTGATTATGAGTCCCTATTATACCCTAAAATTAAATATCTCTATTTGACTCGCCTCCTTTTGCCTAGTGTCATGTTAGAGGTTTCAGTCATTGGACAGCTTGTTTTCATTTCTCATTGAAATTAAGCTGGGAGTTATGACCTTTTCATTTAAACTTCATATTTAATTTGGTGGCTTATTGTGAGCTGGCAGAAAGCACTGCGATAATTTCCTAGCATCTTGATCGCACTTGGGGACCTTCTTTCGTAGCAAAATAACTGCAAAACTCCCTGAGGCATGAAGAAGAACAATATTTTCTTCAAAACATTTAATATGGCTTTTAGATGTTTACCCTTTTCTCAACTGAACAATACTTCCCTTTGTATTCTAAAAATAACCTTCAGGGTAGTTTGCACAAAACAACATAGTATTCGTAAACTCATCAATCCATCATTGTATGTGGCTTAACTGACCTGCATTATTTTACCTGCATGTTCTTCGACATGGTCAGTGTTTGAGCACCTTTAGCTATGGCAATTCATGCTGACATTTATGTTTTCAGTTGTAATTGTTTTAGTACATGGCTTTAAAGATTTTCAGATGAGTCCTTGAACTAAAAAAAAAAAAAAAATCGATTCTTCAGCATATATTTGCTTATAAATTTACAAATTAATGTACAGAAAATGAAACATTCACATTAAAGCATGTCAACCAACAGCATGTATCAATTAAAATACTAAAATGGACAAATGGTTTGCCATTTCCAAACTCACTAAATGTGTTAATTTCTTTTGCTCACCTGGTTTTTTTGGTTTGGCAACATATGATCACTGCATGATGCAACTCTGCCTCTTTATTTTTCTTTCTAACTGAAAATTCGTAAGATTTTCTACATAAATAATTTTAACAAAGGTGATTCACAGAACTTTTGTTTTCACTTATCAACTTTCAGTCTGAGAGCATAAAGGTAAATTCAACTGAAAGCTAGTGGAAAAAAAAACTTCAATCCTTCCACAGTTATCATGTAGTCTTTCCCAGCGTGACCCTGATCATACCAATTTATAGCAAAGGTTACAATGAAATTGCCACACCAAGTAAGCTAAAAGTACAACACTTTATGTTGTCAAGCACCATGTGTAAGAGATTTTTGACAGATGCCATGCTACTCAGTGTCCTGAAAAGAAAATCAGTATTTCATGCTCAAGAAAGAAGGCTAGATTAAATCTCATATGTTTCCCTGGAGGGGCACTACTCCACACATGCAAGTATCACAGGCATCATCAGAGGAAGGTCTGCTGACCACAGAGGTACTAGCTGCACCTTCTGGGCATGGTGATCACACGGAAAACAGCAGGAGACAGATACCAGTGGCATCTGTGAGCAGAGTAATTTCATCCTATAATGTCCATGAAGCCTTTTGCTAGTGTTTGTGCACCTCAGAGGGAGTATCTAGAATCTGATGCTGGTGGGAGAAGCTGCAAGGAAGCTTTGTGGAAGAATTCATCCAACAGGGGCATTTTCAGTGAGGCTTTGGACTGAAGTAATGCTGTAAACCTTCAAAAAGGTTATTAAGCCTGAGACCTCTGCATTTCAAGGAATAAGTATCTACAGCAATAAGTAAAGCTTTTGACACTATAAGGGCTGTAATTTGACCACTGAAAAGGAAAGGAGTTGTACTATGTATGCAAAATTTTGTTCTGTGACAATCTTTAAGGCAAGCTGACATAGTAGAGCAAGGAATGCATTGCTTCCAAGAAGACCATGAACCACAGAAGTTATAGTAGGCTAGAATTTCACAGCTGCATGCCACAGCCACTCTTGTTCAGGCTGAGACAAAATCCATTTGGGGAAATGCTGAGAGTACTGATACAGGGCAGTTTGCAAGGCTACAGATTGCAGCAGTCTAATTAGGAGTACCTGAAGAAGTGACCATATTCCAATTCTCCAGGAAGTGACCATAGGGGGAAAAGGAGAAAGTGCAAAAAATGGAAAACAAAGTAATTGTAGAACAAACATTTTTTGCCAAATGCAAATAAGCTAAAGAAAGAGGATTGTTGAAGGTAAGCTGTCCAAGGGTATCTCTGCTTGCTGTGTTAGGAGTTTTTCCTCTGAAATTGGTCACTCTGGGCTGTAACAGCACACTTAAAGCACAGCACAAGTAATTGCTGAAGAGTGGAACACAGGCAGTTAGCAGTATCACAACACATCAAGGCTGCTGACAAAAGCACACTACGCACTTCCTTTTCAGCATCAGTCACTGGATTAGAGACCATGCAGACAGAAATGAACATGTGTTGTAGTAATTTTCTTGGCAAACCAACAACCTGTCTATAACTAACAGAAATAGAGAAAAAATACTATAGGCAAATAAATAGATTTTAGGTGGTTGTGATCTATACAAATAGAGTGTCACTTACCTGTCTGTCTCATAGGGTTCTGCAGTCATGTGTGGCAGGATGGGGTCAGGTAGTGAGGGGGTTTAGTGCTCCTTCAGCTTGAACAATGAAGCAGAATGGAAAACAAATTTCTATGAGCTACTCAAAATCTTTTCTAGATTCTGCATCTTCAGTAGAGTTAAGTCTGGTCTCTTGTTGGGGGAAAAGAGCAGATCCCAGAAGTAATATAATTATTCGGTGCGTGGAGTCTCCATGTTGCCAATGCTGGCAGAAATGCTTCTTGTGACCTATATTTCACTTCAACACTGTAACTAATATAGCTTTGGGCCTGGAAATACTTGTGTACCTCATGGGTAGAAATATGTACAGTGGTTTCACTGATTTCCTTGGGACTATTCTTAAGAGTGAAGTTACTCATGCAATTGATTGCAAGCTTACAGTTTTGGGGTCTAATTTCACACTATAATGAATAACTAACCTGATTATTTCACCCTCTTCTTCCTGTATTTGAACACTTTTCTAGAGTTGTGATATTGTGTAGGGTATGAGCTGTTTGCATCATGCTTGTGTGCTAATGAAGACTTGATGTTTGCTATTTATACAGAATAATCCCCTCTAGCATATTTAATATATAGCACAATATTCCTGTTAAGGTATGGATATGTTACTGATGTGCTTCAGTAGGGATTCCCATGCATCAGCAGTTTTATAGGTCACTGCAAATAAGCATCAAGAAAAAACGTATAGTCTACCGCACCTACACTCTATGTAACGATAACCATTTTTAAGTTGTGCAGAACATTGTTGCCCACCCTGAATCTATTCCATGGTCTTCTATGTTAAAGCCCAGAGCATCTCTCTGGAAGTCATGTTAGAACATGCAGACATCAGTCTGAAAAAACAACCTTCCAGTCATTAAGCACATAAGCTTACAGAATATAGACAGACTGTAGCATGATTTTTAAATTCAGAAAGCAAGCAAAAAAAGGCCTTTGGTGTTTTTTCTGTTGTTGGGGTCTCCATAGGTCCAGTTCTCCAAACCCCATGGCTTCAGAATACCCCAGATCCTCTGCCCAAGAGTGCTTTCTGGTGAAGATTTTTCAGTATGAGGACAGAGGATTCTACGTTTGGAAATAGAGAGGTTTTCTCCCAATGCTTTATTTAAATGTGAAGAGGATATGTAAGGATTTTCTGGGAAAAGTAGCACTAGGGAAATGCTTGGTCAAGAAATGAAATTACTAAATGTGCTTTGGAGGCATGTTAGAAATTAAGTAAAGCTTATTTGTGTATCAGCTTCTTGCATTACCTCTTCTTTCAAAGTCTTCTGCTCTAAAAAGTCTGGTCTAATCCCTTTCATTTCATAATCATAGATGTTTGTCATGCTGCATTGCTTTGATCTGGGATGCAATTTAATTTTTTGACCTTCGGAGCCTTTTGTGTTTTCACAATTCTTATTTGTTAAAGGTTTGATTTAAATGCATGTTCTAGGGAAGGTATCTGAACCCCAGAGTCTTCTGTGTTTAACAAGATTCAAAGCACAGTAAACTGACATATGTCTCTCTTTCAAAGTGCTCTATGTAGCTGGTTGAGATCATGGCCATCTGTCATTTAATACCCACCAAGTGCCAGCTGCAACTGTGGCACTGGTTCAGTAGCCTTCAGTACAGTACCTGCTGTGGACAGCTTTGCAGCCATATGTGAGGTCAGAGTTGGGATTGGCTGTCATGAAACACAGGAGGGATGAAATACAGAATCTTTCAGGAAGTCCTTTTTTGTCTGCATCATCATTAGAGAGATACCTGGAAGGCCCATGTCCTGGAGGGTCAAAATCTTCATTAAAATATCATGTTTCTGAACATGTGAAGCTCTGTCTTGGACGTTCATATGTATGCTCAGAGTGTCAGTGCTGGCTATAAGCTGTGTAGAAATTGTTTTGCTGCTTTCTTAGACTGCAGACACAGTTCAGTTGGCATCACAAACTTTTACATTATCTAATAATAAAAAGAGATTGCTTCAACTTGCAAAATAGGTTGTAAAGAGTTTTATCACACAATATCACAAGGTATACAGCTCTTATGATAAGTTTTGGATTATTTTCTCACTCAGAACAAATATCTATGTATCCTAAAGAGCTCTCTCAGCTGGAGCTGGTAGTAATTTTTGACAGCTATTTTTCTTTTAACAAATATCCATTTTTCCATCAGGCCTTAGGTAAAAGCATGCTAGGTGAGGCAAAGGGTACTCACAAAAGCTAATCTTGACAGGTTCCCTTCACAAATAATGGTGAGTTGCTTTGAATTGCTTTTTAAGGTGGACTTCCCCTCTCCGTGACCTTTCTCTAAATAGGATGGCCTCAAAAGTCTTTGCAAATGCCCTATTCACCTTGCGAAAGATTTTGACTAGGCCACATTCTTAGGGTGGCCAGCAACCTAAAAAAAACCATCTAGGATGTGGGAACCTGGCTTCATGCCATTGCTGTGTCATTCTCATGTTTCAGTCATTGCTCCAACCCGTGGACTGAATGGGAATGTTTTCTCCACCTCTTGACTTTTCACAGAAATCTTCATAGGGTTCTGCTTTTATCCTGAGTCAGAGTGGGGTGGCGTGTTGAAATGTCAGTTTTGGAAAAAAATTATTTCTCATTTAGGTCTGGTTTTAGCCATATTTAATATTATATGGTATAGTTGGCACAAACAAGTACAAATTACATTTCCTAGCCCCCAGTGGCAAACCTTGCACATATTTTTATGGTAGTTTTGGCTACAGTCTCCTGAAAGGCAAGTGCAAAGATCTGTTAAACCAAGTTGAAATATTTCAGTCATTGTTCTGGCTCACAAAAGCAAAACTCTTATTGTTTTCATGGTGCAAAGGATTTCACAATATTCTTGGAGTTCTTATCCTTTCATGGTATCACAGGCCTCACAAGAATCCCAAGTGAATGTTTGGCTGTGACAGTTTGACTTACTCTTTCAGCAGTTCATGTTATAGAGGGGCTTTAGACAGCTCATGCTAAGAAATCATCTCACAGATTCTTAACATCAGTAGTCCCAAGATCTAGTTTCTAAGTCATCTGAGAAAAAAATCTCCATTTAGCTGCTGAAATACCCTTTCCAAAATCCAGTCAAATGGGAAGAAGAATTGACGGTCATGACTTAACTAGAATTTTCTGAAAGCAAATGTAAAGTCCAGCAGGATTTGAGTGCCAGGTAGAAAATTATATCTTAGAAAAAGGAAATTCTGAGACAGATTTTAGCTGAAAAAAATCAAAACTGTGAAATTTATTTTTATGACTTTTGGTTTATTGCTAATTTTAAAGACAGCTAATAGTTACACTCAAGTCTGCAAGGTTTGCTGGAGTGCTTGAAATTAGCTTAGTGTCTGAAGGTGTTTGAATAGCAGCATTTTAAGTCCCTGATCTGAAGTTAGATGCCAGGGACTCAGATACCTAATTGACCTAAATGGATGCAAACTAATGGACCCGCATTATTTCATCCTGTGAGAATCTTGCCCTGTAACTTAATGAAGTATTTAACTTCTGAGTTTTGTCAGCCCATAAACACGTAAATGATCATAATCTGATCTGTAGCAAACTGCTAGCTCTGATCAGCAAAATTTAATAACAATATCTTCTTCTGGGAATAATGACCATAAAATCTAACTCCTGTGTAGTCTTTTTCAGGTCTACAGCTCCTACTAATTCCTACCAGGCTTAAAGAACAACTTTCATTTTATATGGCCAGTATCATTTAATACTTCAAAGTAGCTATTTGTATCTATAGCTATATGTGTGCATTACAAATTCACAGAAACCTGTTAAGTGCAGTAAATTGAATTCAAACAAATTGCTATAGAAATGCAGCATTCAGGTTAGATATAAATAGTCCTGTAGCATTATTAATACATGTTGAGTTGTCTGGTTTTGTTTCCCAATTTGCATTTCTCTCAAATGTTGGTAAAATGCAGGTGAAGTGCCCCTTTTGAAAGAATGAGGTCTTTGTTCTGTAAAACTGGGCATTTCTGGGGATAAATGGCTGGGGAATAATGCCTATTAACCCATCTGGAAGAGTCTGATTCAAAGCCTAATGAAATTAAGGTTTTACATACAACTCTGTATTCTGTTAGGAATTCGTTTACCTATTTAATCCCTTTATCATTCAAGGCTGTGAGGTGCAGAGTGGTGAGGCAGGTAGAAATCATAGACTCCTCTTCCCATGTCTTCCCTCTTCTTTTCTTTCAGTTACTCTTATATCTGTTGATTGGGTTCAACAAAATTTGTCATGGGATAAAATCTTAAGGACAATTCTTTCCACAAGTCTTGAAGAACATTATTTAGTGGTATGAATAACGGAGAGACTTCCATGGATAGGATGAGCTCAGTCCTTGTAGACTGTGCTGGCCAATCAGTGTGCGCATGCTGGTTGGTCAGTTGGCACAACCTAGTTTGGACCGATCTGCACAGTAGTTGATGGATATCAACAGAGGTTCTACAAAACAAAAGGTTTACATTTCAATTAATGCTTTCATTTAGCCATAGGTAAGATGCTTTAAACATATGCCTTTCTCTCCATCGAAGGGTAGGGGTCCTATCTACTTTAGAGAATTTTATATGGTAGCCTTTATTTCCTGTGACTAAAGAAATTCCGGTATCTAGAAGTGTTAAAATGCATTATGTCAAAAGTATCTCTGAATGTTTATGATATATATAGTGTCAAATACATTTTAATGTCATAGTAATATGGAATAGTACAATGAATTAATTAAAATCCACTGAATTAGAACACTTGGATGAGAGTAGATGGGCTGGATGATCTGTCATCCTAGTTTGTAAACATTATTATAAAAGGTACCTGCATAAACACAGCACTGAATGAAATGGAGTTTTTAAGGAGTGCAATGAAGAGTGTAGCTAATGTATCACAGATTATTCATAAACACTTTGAGTCAACCGATTTTTCACCCACCATGAGTGCAACCCTCATCCTTAATAGCCTGAAATTTTCCATAAATGGAACCTTTTTTTATTTTCCCCAAGAGCAGCTCCTCCACAGCTTGTCACTGTATATTTCATTCCTTGTGCCATAACAATTGTTCCCTCCATGATGACTGTAGGATGCTACCATAACATTTCATCAGGTTTTTCTTAACAAAGAAATATGACTTGCTAGTAAAGGTCTCTGTTGGAAACAGAGATGGAACTCAGCATTATCAAACAACAGAATCCTGAGGCATTGCTGGAGACTTTGAGGTTCTTGACTCTGCCCCTCCAAAATTGCTTAGATAACTACGTTAAGCCTTAAAGATCCTATGATTTCTTCTTTCCAGGGAGCTAGGGCAATCCTGCAGAATCCTTAGCAGGTGGAAATTCAGCAATTTTTTCTGCTCTAATCTCTTACTATACAGTTTTAACTTTTCCAGTATAAAATAACATTTGGCTGTTTGCTTTTGAATTTCCTCCTTCCCCACACCCAAACCACCTCCTAAAATGCACTCTTGAAAATAACCATGAACCATTGGAAATGCTGATGCTTTATTTACATCTATAGTCTATTTTCTTATTTTTAAGTAAAAAGGATAATGTGAAGATTCTAATTGGTCTGATCATTCAAAGAGCAAAATTATTGCCATTTACCATGAAAGAAAATGCTTTGGCATTCTTTAGGCCAGTAGGACAGCAAACTACCATGATATGCAGCAAGATACCATGACAACATATTGCATTGATGGGCAGATAATCAAGCAGTGAAAACAGCTGATAACTGAACCTCTCTGAAACATGGTACAAAGGCATATAGGCATCATGTGGCTTTCCTCAAAATTGAAAAAAGAAAAAAGAAAAAGAATTGGCATCGCAGTCTTGAAACACTTATTTTAGACAGTAAATATTTCTAACACAGTGGTTTTCAAAAAGTTTCAACCAGCACTTAGAAGCACACTGCAGAAATTTGATATTCAAATGTTTGCTTCCTATGGGTAAATGAAGCTAGTAATTGAAATGTAAACCTTTTGTCATGTAGGACTTTCCAGGTTTTAAGGCAAGAGGCTGTTCCATTATTCCAGGATAATAACCCTGAGGAGAAAACCACAACAGTGTGTCTGAAAATTTGCAAGCTACTTTAACACTATAAAATGTATGTGGTACTTGAGACTGCCACTATATTTCTCAGGGCTAATTTTTCCTAATAAAAATGAGTCTCTTTCTGTGAATGTTAGTAGAGTTTAAAACATGATAATGCGGAGGGTATGTTTAGGATTTTATACCTGTGGCACTGCTGCCTTTGTAACTGAGTAATGACACTCCCACATATGAAGTCTTAAGGTTAAGAGGGGCCTTTGCAGTGTTTTTTCCTGAACTCTGGGAGTTTTGGCCATTCACTCCTTGCTGATGATTATTTCTGCAATTATTTGAGCAGTTTTGAACTAGGCAATTGGATCCATAAACTGCAATTAAATCAAACTTCTAAATGGATGATTTTGATGCTGCCAGGTACTCTGAACTTATGGAGCCAGTGGAATTGCAGCACCCATGACAGCAGCACTTATTCCTGCAGTGAAGGTTCACTCTGCATTACCAGTTGCCAATAGCTCAATATAGGTGTTGAGCTATCAGGGCACATTATCATGACCTTGGTATATTTATTCTTCAGCTGACTTGTCTGTGATACATGCGTGGATGTGTTCATCATCAGAAAAATGTTCTTTAGTGGGACTTTACTCGTGCAATCCTTAAAAGAGGTCTTTGTTGCTGTAATATTCAGCTAAAAATAATATTGTCAACATTTTGGGGGAAGAAAGATTACACGCTCTCTCACTGGAATCTCTCAATGCTAAAATATTGGGTTTATATCATGAGGAATACTGTTTTAAAATAGCTCAAACAGATTAAATGAGTTTATTTAAGGGGTCTTTCTCCATTTTTCCCTATTACATGTATAAGAAATTGGTCTGATCATAGATATGACTCAGAAAAATATGTTTGCAGTGTTCTCATTATAGAACACCTGACAGTAACACATATTTTTATTATCTTTGCCAAGTTAGGTTTTAAACACCTATATAATAAATATCCACCAGTTACATACCCTTTCTTATATCTTAAGGTACCTTTTTTAAATCCCAAAGGATCACTGCAAAGATCTTCCCCCTTATATTCTTTCCTCTTTCTTTTTCTCAGTTTCATTCAATACCTGACATTTGTTCTATCCTTATCCCTAAGAATTTTTCTTTCATTACTGACTGAACATACTTAACACATGTCTATGTATATGCCGAATATATATTCTAACATGTATGTAATGAAAGAAGTGTCTAGGTCTCACAGCCTGTCTATGTATGCATCATGTACACACTGTGTGAAGTACTGCACAGACGCTGTGTTCACCCTTTGTAAAACTAATCATTTCATAGATAATCAAATAAAATGGATGTCAGGAAGGAAAAGGTATACTGTCATAAAATGAGGAGTGTAAGTATTAACAATGTGAGGAAAACTTCTGGACAGGATTTTAGTGCCTTCTGTATGGTGGTGAACAGACTGCATTTCTTGTTGGAAGCAGATTGTGAATTTAATTCCATGCATGCAGCCCCCAGGGAGTAAGAAAGATGCTCATACATGTGGGAGGGGAAAATGGGCATAAATCTCAAACTGCAGACAGAGGACTTGGTATCTTGTGACATTTCCTAGCTTAATTTGCTATAGCTTTTCAAAGGCTGTGTCTTTTTCTTTCAGTTTTGCTTTTTTTTTTTTTTTAGTGAAGATTTCAGGCTAAAGAAAGACTGATGAACAGAGATTAGGCTCTTGGCTATGTTGGCCAGGATCATTCAGGCTTCTGGAAACCGGCTTATGTTTCCAACCGTAGAACTGGTCTGAGAATTCTGTATGACAAATTCTGCATGACAAATTCTGCCAAAAATTTGCTGAATCTTTACTCATTTTTAAACCTGTGCACAGCAGATGAAAAGAAACATAAAACTCACTCGGTTATAAAAAGATGCACTTTACTGAAATGTCTCCTGGAAGAAAATTAAAAAAATGTTTTTCCTTAGTTATATTTTTAAAACATAACTTCATGTATATTCATATAGAAGCCTATAAACCATAAAAATATTGTGATCAGTGTAATTCACATCCAAGTACAAGATATCTGTGAATGCTGTGTCTAGTCATAGGTACAACTTACTCCTTTCCATTTTTGTCATACACAGACTCTTCATGAATCTCCTCAGTCACCACTCCACAATACCTTTTTTTAGAGAGAAACTTGTTTTGAAACTGAGGAAATAATAATTACAAAAAAACCCCTATCCCTATACCATTCTATTTATAAGAAAATGTTTTTTAAAAAAATCCAGTTTAAAATTATCAGCTTATTTTCCCATAGATTGTTTCAGTTTCAAAAAGGAATTGCCCTTGCCTTACCATTTCCAGTCCACTGTTTTCCACCCTTCGGTTCCTCCATATTTTCCATATACCAGACAGTATTTCATGGTTGAAATTCTAGTCCAATGGGGAAAAAAAAGACAAATACTACCAATGTTAGCTCTCACGTCTCTAAGCATCCAGTAATTCATATACATCAACAACATACGTGATGTTCCATAGAACAAAGAAGTAATGGAAAAGTCACATGGAATTTGGCTAAGAGACCTCAGAGTTATTGAGGATATAAGGAAAACGATGTGAATTGTTTTTCTCATGTACAGAGAATGTTTAACACTCCCTCAGTGTTAAACATCTTTTTTTTTGAGTACAAAAGACTGTAGTTCTAGGGGACTGGAAGAGTCCCAACAAGAGGACCAAGGGAAATATTTATTGTAGAGATCTGTAGAAAAGAGTTGGGAGCAAATGGACAGATAATTCTGAGAAAGATGCAACAATAAAATATCCTGATTTATGACCCAAATGCCTTGACCTTCTGTCAAAACTTGGAAATGCTTTAGAGAAATGAAAAATAAAAAAGTGGAATAAGTATTTAGGGACAGTGTGCAGGATTAATTCCTTTTTCCTGGCCCCCATTATGTCTTCCAAAATACAGCCAATGTTTTTCTGTTTTCTCTGAAAGGCAAAGAGAGGCCCTACCCTTTTAAACAAGACCATCTTTCCTCCCTTTCCCTTTCTGCTTGTCTAGTATGAGTTTTGCTCTTCCTGCTGCCCTGCCAGTGTGGGGTATAGGCAGACTGTGAGAAACACAATGTTCTGAATTTAACAAAAAACCCATATAGCAATTCACATAGCTTTCGTGCAAGCTGCATCAAAATCCTGCAATTTACTTACTGCAAATTTAACAACAATAAATATTAACGTTTAGATCCTGAATATTACCTGTTCATCTAGCAGACTGAACTATAACTAGACTTGCTATGAATGCTGTTTTCCTTCCAATAGATGGACTTCATTCCTTTGAAAACCATTGCAGTGTTTGTAAGGCATGAAACCTAAATGCAGATAGTATGGGCTTCCTGTTCACAGCAAACAGCCCACCAGACCAGCCATTGAACTCACCATGAGATCAGCTGGATCACAGGTCTCAGATATTCATAATGAGGTGCCAGTAACATAAAGTTCCAGATTCCATCGATGCTAATGTGTCCTGATAGTAAAATATGCCGCACAGCAGTTTAAAAGCACTCAAAAAAGGAGGGTAATGTAGGCAAGGAGAAAGGGGAAAGCTATTGCTACAATAATCAACCTAGCTGGTGGTTTTCCAGGAAATGCCTGTTCTCTTGAGGTTTGACATGGGTCTTCTCTGACAGCCAGCCACCACAGCACAGGTACACAGGTGCCTTGCTTCTTTCATGGCAACTCATGGGACTTTGTGGCATGTCCAGTCTTTAACTATACAGACCAGAGTGAGGCATTCTGGACGAGACAGCAGTCCCCAAGTTATGTGAAGGAAAGAACTTTGAATGATGGTGTATTAAAAATGTAAGCAGCTATCATAGTATTTTTAATCTGTTAAATGTGTAATCAGTATTTCCTGCTGCTGCTGCACAATTACTAATTCTGCAACAATGCCAAACCAACATGGCTGTCCTTTGGATATACTCATCTTCAAAATACAGAGAGAAATCTCTCTCAGACATGCAGTGCTTTTGAAAACTAAATTCTGTTGCCTATAGTTATAGCTAAAATTTTTTAGTTGCTATGTCACTTCCACCAACCTCTTGACCTTAATAACTGCTACTTGTGTACCTCAAAGTATGAGAGAGGAGACCATGCCAACAGAAATATCACTTTATTTTTCTCCAATATTAAAATTTTTCCGAAGTCTGTAAGTGAACAAAAAAAGTGTTTTCAGACAGATTCTGCACGGAACAGTATAGTCTTTGTAACCAGCATCCAAAATATTTTAGAGCCCATCATTTGCTCAGCTAGAATATTTTGGTTTTGTCCAAGAAATTGCACTGATAGGTGGAGTAAAGCTGCTAGTAGTTGTATGTATGTTGGACTAGAGTATGCACAAGATAAGGCCAGGTCTTTTTAATCTGAATGATTCTTAGACCCTGGATTAGGCTTCTTAGAGGTGATGCACCCTGTCTAAATTAAGGCAGACATATAAATTACAGTCATCTTGATGCTGCGTCAGTATAGTCTACAATCTGGATTGGATCTAAACTCGAAGGAAACTCGGATGAAGAGGAATGGTTCATCAAACCAGCGCATGGGAAACATGTGTCTAGGTCCTTGTTCTAGCATACTAAATGTCAGTAAATAAATCCGTTCCTTCACTGTGTCTCTATTTCCTTATTTGTAAAACTGGGATTTCTCTTGTGGAGTGCTTTGAGATCCAGAGATGATACAGGGTATTTAGGTTGAGGTAACTAATTATTATTAGTTTTAATTATAACAGTTCTGGATTGCTTATCCAAAGAGTAGAAACTGGGTGATATTTGGTCTGTTATTTTGTAAGTAAGTCTTGAAAAATTGTGTTCTTTACCTACTATTGCATGAGTAATCAAGGTTGGGACCTAGCTGTCATGTAGTGGTTGTGATAATTTTCAACATCTGTGTCTGACTTGTAAAATTTTGGTGAAAAATATATGGCAGTGTATTTATGTAAGATCTAATCAAAAGCTTCACTTACAACTTATGCTACTTTTGTATGAGGTATATTCATTTCAAAGGTTTTAAATAATATTCATGCCATTAGGAATTATTAAGGGAATGGACATCAGTGTTATTCAAATTGTTGTGTTTTCCTCTGCTGTGCCTCTGTGGGAATGTTGAGTGCCACACAAGAGCTATAATTGAGAAATCCCTTGCTCTCTGTGACTCTGATTGCTATTATAATTGGAACAATTTGCATTTTTATGAAGATACCATTTTGTCTGCAGGCATCCATGACAGTGCTTGATGTTTTGAAGATCATTTGGAAAGACACACAGAAATTATTTGCTATTAGTAGAATGGCTCTTAACTTGCAAGCAAAAACAAATTATTTGGGGCCAAAGGAAATAAAAAAGGGTCATAAGTATCTGAAGAAGGAGCTTTTGGTAAACAATATCTCCAGAAATTGGCTCCTCCTCAAATGCCTGCAAAGACACTTTACTAAAACCTTCTCTTGCAGACACAGTGAGAAAGATTCTTACAATCTTACAAAGATATAAAATTACTGTTAGGGTTAGAATCTTCCATAACAGCAGGTTACTTCATCTCTATTCTCCCTGTAAATCTCTATTACAGAACGTGTTGATTTTTTCACTTCAGGAGCCTGAGGCTTTGACTATGTGGCCTCCAGTTCATTCCAATACATGCTTAGTCTCTGGCGTACTAGAATCAACGAATAAATGGTACCACATTGTAACTGTCATTCTCTATTGTCAAGAAAACCACTTTTTAAGAAAGCAGACCGAAACAATACAGCTGAGGCTCTGGTACCCCTTTCACCCCATTAAATTCACAGTGAGCAATAGTTTGTTCTGCACTTAGACTATGTTGAAATGGGAGTGATTAAACTTGGGGGAAGTTTTATCATTGTTTGTGATTAAGTGCTCAAATATGGTTCTCCATTATCCTGCAATCATATGTACCCATACAGAGGAAATGCATGTGTGAATGAAAATTACACACCTCTGACTAATGTTCAGCAGAGCTTAACGGCAAATGTTATTTACAGAATTTTTCAATTCCATAATGGAGGGAATTTACCACCTCAGAGCCTGTGAAATACCAGAGTCAAAACGACCAATGTAGATCAGCTTATCTTATATATTATCTTATATGATAACTTATCATACTTATCTAGTATCTTTCAAGCTAACATGAGAGACCTAAAAATGCCCAGATATGCCCAGTGATCAGAGATTCTCTCCCAGCTTGAGCTGCAACTCAAGCTATTTCAATCATCAGTTGATGACATTCAGAAATATTTATTCCGGTGAAATAATCTTTTGTGCATAATCCTAGCAATTTCAGTTATGCCCCTCTCTTTCTCTACACTGAGGAAAGAAGCTAAGACCTCACCTATCTGGAAAGAACTCCACTTCTAGTACTGACTCAGTACTCTTTCTAAATGAAACATCTGTGTCCAAAGTGAATGTCGTAATCATATTGCTTTGAACAAGGTAACTTGTGAATTAAGTGTATAGATTACAGAGAATTAGTTAATTTAACTAACTGCAGTGTCAAATTGCTGCTTCCTGATGCTTTTATCCCATTAAATTTCTCTATCACACATCACCTTGATTTCAGTTGGACTAGTTAGGCAGCATGACACTACTCAGTGAGGCAGGTTGGGATTGGGTCCAGAGTCATTTAGCAAAGGAGACAAATGCTTCCAACGCTGGTATGTGAATATCTCTTATATACTTTTAATATATAGGTTTTTTTATAAAATACTGCTCTATAATTTCTATTATGTACCTACTTAATTGTGCTATAGGTTTGTATTAAATGTCTAGATGACCTGAAAAAATGGCATTTAAATGCACAACTCTGGAGATACTTAACATTCAACACAAGAATCAATATCTAGCATTTAAAATAGTGTGTTTTAAGAGTGAAAAAGAAAACATTTATTAATTTATTTAGATAAAGGATATCTTCTATTCTAGCATTTAAAATAGTGTGTTTTAAGAGTGAAAACATCAGAAAACATTTATTAATTTAGATAAAGGATATCTTCTATGTACACTTTTAAAAAGTTGCACTTACATTTCCAAGTCTGTCATTTTTACCTGTTTCAGCTTGGCTTATTGTCAATGGCAATGGCAGTTTGCAGGAAATAATTGATCTGGAATTTAAAACCTTTTCTACTTGTGTTTGTTTCTCATGTTATCTTATTTGGGGGTCTGTAATATACACATTGCTGAATAGTAATTTCCTCTAAAACTGTGAGTTTTATGCTGAAGATGTACTAGTTATAAACTTGGATGTGTTAGCATTCTTTCAAAAAGAAGCAAATCCTGTAATTCACATTTACATAACATATTGCAAATAGGGAGTTTGCATTTAATGGAGGTTATGCTGCCAAAGCAAGTGTTTGGAGAATCATATCAAACAGAACATGGTAAGATTGTTATAAAATCCCTTAAATCTTTTAAAATTTTCCAGTAATATTGAATTAATACTTTCTTGAATTCTCTTAAATCTTGAGTTCTGGTAAGTGCTTGGCTGTGGAACCCAGTTCTTTGAGAAAACAAGCAAATTCCTCAAGACTTCTAACAAAACATTAACTACTCTACAGTGGACCTTCTGCTAAACATAACCAGTCTGTGTGGTGGGTAGTGGAAACAAATTTAACGTTGATGTTGATGAGAGTATTTCTCTACCTATAAAATAAGTCTAGAGATGTCATGGTGTTCAAGCCCATCAACAACCTACAGACACTTAAGATATTGATATTATTCAGCTTGTTCTGCAGTGCGTACAGGTATAATATGAAATAGTTTGAGGTTTGAATGAATCCTTATGTAGGTAAGAATGTTACTTTCATGTCTTTTGCACAACCCTTTCTTCTGATGTTGAAAACTGGGTTTGATTGTTGAAGTTGGAGTGGGAGAAAATGGACAAGCCTCCTGCTTTGTTTTTATTCTGTAGAGCTAAGTTTTCCTTTAGAAATCATGGACATTATTTTGTCCTTCCGCAGTATGTCGAAACTTGGTTTGGTGAGAGAGCAGCTACATATTACTGTTTTCAACTCTTGAGCTAGGCTGCGAAGTGTATTCCGAATTATTCTTCTGAAACAGTGTGGCTTATTTCTCTGTCCTGTGTGTGGTGGTCTGGCATGTCATGGAAATCAAGGTATAACCAAAGAAAGGTCGTTTCAGTTAGTAGGTAACAGTGACCATGATAAACTTTCTGACCGTGACAAACCCCTTTTTGTCAGGACACGTGTTAGTTTACAGTTCTGTTTTGGTTGGAAGCAGTAGTGCAGTTTTGAGGTACATTTCCCAACCATGCCCTTTTTCCACGTGTTGTTTTGTTTCACATGGTGCTTTGGGGATTTCTGAACTAGACTTCTTTGGGGGGAAAATGAACCTGATGCTCTTCTCCAGATGCACACCAAATATGCTCCAACCTCTTCTGGTCCTGAACCTTACAAATGGTCCTCTGGACAGCTTAAATTCATGTGTAGTAATGATGTCCAGTCCAGAAAACCCGCTTGAAAGTAGTACAAAGAAAAAACCCTGTAATGCAAATGTAGAGGCTTTAGCAACAGCTTTGATTTAATAGTGGTGCCTGTTGGGCCAGATTACATGCTCATATAGACAAAAGCAGAGCATTTGAATGCTGGTGTTCAAAGGCAGTAGCTTATATCTTACTACTGACCATACAGCACTTTGGTGCTTGCATCGAAGCTTAGCCTGCTAAAGTCAGATGTTTACATTGGAGTGTCCATTCACTTTTAAGCCTTGGCTGCATGAGACTTATAAAAACAGCTTGCATAACTGTGAATCAGCAATATTCATTATCTTTACCTCTCTCACAGAGGCACTCCAAATCATGATTAATCAAAATTCATGTATGAATTTAAGGTACAAAGCACTTTCAGCCTTAAAGGCCCTAAGGCAACTGACTTCTGAGCAACTATACCCAAGCACATTGATTCATCTATAGTGGAGAAGTCTTCAAGCACATAGTAGACTAAATGACACATTATTTTTTTCCACTAATTTTATTACAGCATTGTTCTTCATGCCCTGCATAATTAAAGGTCTGTCATCATCTCCATTATGAATGTCTATTTTTGCTGGTTTATAACTTTGCCCATAATTTATTCTGAAAGGGAGGCTGCAATGTGGGATCTTGTCACAATCATGGGTTCTTCTTGCACTGACTAAAAATAAAAGTTAAATTTTTCAAAAGTGATTAATCAATAACACCCTTCTGGTTTAATCTGGTAGAAGGGTTATGAATCTCCAACGGTGGGCAGAAGAATCTGTCTTTTCTGCAAAACAAGCTTCATTGGGCACCCATTTCAAAATTGTTGCTCTTGTCTAATGAACAGTGTAAGTTTGTTCCTTTTCTGAAACAAAGGAGTCACCGGAAATACAGAATTTGGTGTCAGATGCTCACTGCAACGTTCTGATACAAAGAAGCCTTCTCTTTCTAAGTAGAATTTGCCATCATTGGCTTCTTGCCTTCTAGTATTTAAAAGCAAACAAAATGTCTGAGGGAAAATATATAACAGGACATAACATGAAATACTAGTATTTCTACTTATTCTGCACATATAGATATATAGATTAAAGACTTCCGAAATGAATACTGACACAAACTGCTAGAAATGTTATGAAGATGCAGTCTGGCTATTTTATGATTGTTTCTTGCACAACTAGTGATTTTGTAATGTCATATTGTGAAGCCTTATAATGATTTGATAGAATTTCAATTGGTCCTTCTGGGCCTGTTTTTTACATTATTCTTTGGCAATGAAATCTGAAACTATTATGCAAAGGACACAATCTACTGTCTCTTATGATCATGACAAAGCTATAAAATGTCCATTCTTTTGTAGACCATGACATTTTAAAATGCTTCTGATTTTACTAGCTCTTTTCTGTTACCATGTTTATCCTCCCATATCTCAGTAACACTATAAATGGTGCCATTGTTTTATATCACAGCTCCAAGTCATCCCTTTTCTTATGGGAATTGAATTGGATCCAAGATAAGGGTATTCCTATTCTTCAGAGAGATTGACAGGGCCAGTTCAACTTTACGCCTCTTAGTAAACCCATTCAGTTTCTTTACTATCCTTCAGCGTCAAATCAGAAGTTTTCCTAAAATATCTGGGCCACAGTGGATCACAAGTGATAACAACTCTGGCCATAACTATTGCCCATGAAGGTAACAGAGGGGAAATCAGTGAGTATTGTGAGGAAAAGATGGGGAAAGGGGAGGAAGAGGAAGGGAACCTATACCACTCCCTAGTCCTGCCTGCATCTGAGTGGAGTGGAGGAAATTCATGTCTCTCTGGGCAGTCTCACTGCACTGCCTGATATAAGCCGCTCTGCTGCATAGTATAAAGTGTTGCAAAAGGGATAGATAAACCAGGCAAAGAAGTACCAGTTAAGGAGAGTCTGTCTTTAGAACAGAACTTTATGCTGTTAATTCAACTAAGCACTTGAGGATGTGTCTGGGTCACCCAGTTCTGAGAGGTAGGTATGTATGTGTGCAACATTTGGCACACGTTTTCCTGATATGTGGGGCATTTTTACAAGGATCTTGAGCATTTATGGCTTGAGACCTGCTTAAACGTTTTTTTGAGTTGGCACTGAAATAAGAAAGCAGTCACAGAAAAACTATGAATTAAAATACCTGCCTTGTTCAAAGCGAGTCCTTGAGTTCTCAGTCCCATGCTGAACTTGGATGTGCACTATCCATCATGTCATCTGTGCACCTGGACTCTGACTGCAGGGGAAAGGCTCGCAGAGAGGTCATCTGAAGAGGGACACTTGAGAGCAGTAGGATACTGTTCTGTGTGCCTGGCAGAAGAGGGGTGGCTGGTCAAGAGAGATGGTGTAACACCTGCAAACAGTTTAAGATCCAGTACATTTGGTCACCTGCCGGTGACTGCCACTCCGTATGGATCCTAAATGTTACTGGCATTGATTTAAGTCTGTAACGGTTGCAGACGGAAAAGTCTTAGGCACATTTTTAGCAGAAACATAAAAATGCTGACTTTTTATTCTTTCTTGACTGCTCCATGTGTTATATTGATAATAGATGCCTCTCTTGAATTTCAGACAGTAAAAATAATTACCACAATTTCTCTTTTGCCTCTCCCCCTTCCCTTCTGATGGCTTCTGAGTTTATTTGAATGAAGGCTTGGCTGCATAACTAGCCCTGCATAAACAACATCAGCCCCTGTGTCCATGTATGGAATAGCAGCACATGCAGGTCTCCTACACACAAAAGAGAGGATTAAGAACAGACTACGTACATTGATTCCACTGTTCCCCCAGTGTGTGCTTCATCTAACTATTCCACTATACACTTGGCACATTTGTGATTAAAGTCTGTGTAATAGATGAAAGTATTGTAAGCAGATAGAAAGCAAGCAGCTATTAAAATTAGTTTGAATTACTTCTCTTGCTTGCAAAAAAGCCCCCCCCCAACCAGATCTTTTGTCATGAATTCTAGAAGCAATCAGAAGTATTTCTAAGTATCATGTCTTCCCAAGCAAGGACTTAGAAGGAAAAATAAGAAAGAGCCCTGTAAGAAGCTCAAAGAAGACAGAGTGAGGAAGGGAAATAATTCCATCTGGGACTTAAAACTCAATTTTGGTGATCAAAGGCAGGCCTTCCAATGTGTTTCTTCTCTAAGATTTTCAGTTTATGGGAGTTGAAGGAGCTCAGTGTCTCACATGATGTTCTGAAACTGTCAGGATTAGCTCTCTGGGTCTAGATGAGTGATTGTATTTCCTTTTATTGAAGGAAGACGATCTAGAATTAGAAAATTTGAATTTTCTTTTTTGCCACCCCTACACTGAACTAACAATACTAACATTGTCTTCCTTGTACATACATAACCAGCTTGAAAATTCGTCCTTTGGATAGTGAGCTGGCCTAAATTCCAGATCCTAACAATACTGTGGATAATGGTAAAGTAAAATTTTCATTTTACTGATTATCTTCCAATATTGTCCTGACATCATCAACAGCGTGCCTTTCTGGCAATGAAGGTTAACTGCATACTGGCTCCATTTATAAGAATGCAGCTAGTGAATGGGTGAAGCAAGTGCTTATTCCCCTCTATTCAGCACTTAGGAGCCCGCATCTGATACAATGCCCAGTTTGGGGCTTCCTAGCCCAAGAAATACATTGACCAAATGGAATGGGTCCAATGAAGGCCACTATGTGGCTAGGGGAATAGCCTAGGGGAATGGAGTATATAATGTATAAGGAAAGTCTGAAAAGGCTGGGCTTGTTCAGTTTGAAGAAGTCATCTGACTTCAGCTGCTTAATGGGTGGTTACAGAGAAGTTGGAGCCAGAGTTTTCTTAGAGATACACAGTGAAAGGACAGGAAACAGCAGTCACAAGTTGCAACAAGGGAAATTCTTATGCAACAGTAAATAGGTCTCCTAGAGAGGCTGTGCAATCCCCATCCCAGGAGAATTTCACATCTCAATGGTTCAAGACCATTAGCAGCCTTACTTCATTTTAACTTAAAGTTTCCTTTGTTTTGAGTGGAGTGGTTAGACCAGATGACCTCCAAAGATCCCTTCCAACCTAAATTATTTTATTATCTACCTGTGTACAAAGCTTTTGTTCTCAATTATACTGTCAGTGAGCCAAAATTGTGGCCCTTTAATTATTGAAATATTGAAGGAAAAAAATTTTTCATACTGTGGTCTTGTCTTTTTCCAGTTATTTTTCTCCCTTTTTTCCTACCCCAACCCTGACTTCAAACTCTGTCTACAAAGTGTCTGAAAACAATAGGAGGGCTAATCAATTAAATATGTCATAAGTAGTGTGTTAATGAGGAATGTCCGTTAGTGAGATTCCCATCCCCACAAAATCTGAAACTATTATGCAAAGGACACAATCTACTGTCTCTTATGATCATGACAAAGCTATAAAATGTCCATTCTTTTGTAGACCATGACATTTTAAAATGCTTCTGATTTTACTAGCTCTTTTCTGTTACCATGTTTATCCTCCCATATCTCAGTAACACTATAAATGGTGCCATTGTTTTATATCACAGCTCCAAGTCATCCCTTTTCTTATGGGAATTGAATTGGATCCAAGATAAGGGTATTCCTATTCTTCAGAGAGATTGACAGGGCCAGTTCAACTTTACGCCTCTTAGTAAACCCATTCAGTTTCTTTACTATCCTTCAGCGTCAAATCAGAAGTTTTCCTAAAATATCTGGGCCACAGTGGATCACAAGTGATAACAACTCTGGCCATAACTATTGCCCATGAAGGTAACAGAGGGGAAATCAGTGAGTATTGTGAGGAAAAGATGGGGAAAGGGGAGGAAGAGGAAGGGAACCTATACCACTCCCTAGTCCTGCCTGCATCTGAGTGGAGTGGAGGAAATTCATGTCTCTCTGGGCAGTCTCACTGCACTGCCTGATATAAGCCGCTCTGCTGCATAGTATAAAGTGTTGCAAAAGGGATAGATAAACCAGGCAAAGAAGTACCAGTTAAGGAGAGTCTGTCTTTAGAACAGAACTTTATGCTGTTAATTCAACTAAGCACTTGAGGATGTGTCTGGGTCACCCAGTTCTGAGAGGTAGGTATGTATGTGTGCAACATTTGGCACACGTTTTCCTGATATGTGGGGCATTTTTACAAGGATCTTGAGCATTTATGGCTTGAGACCTGCTTAAACGTTTTTTTGAGTTGGCACTGAAATAAGAAAGCAGTCACAGAAAAACTATGAATTAAAATACCTGCCTTGTTCAAAGCGAGTCCTTGAGTTCTCAGTCCCATGCTGAACTTGGATGTGCACTATCCATCATGTCATCTGTGCACCTGGACTCTGACTGCAGGGGAAAGGCTCGCAGAGAGGTCATCTGAAGAGGGACACTTGAGAGCAGTAGGATACTGTTCTGTGTGCCTGGCAGAAGAGGGGTGGCTGGTCAAGAGAGATGGTGTAACACCTGCAAACAGTTTAAGATCCAGTACATTTGGTCACCTGCCGGTGACTGCCACTCCGTATGGATCCTAAATGTTACTGGCATTGATTTAAGTCTGTAACGGTTGCAGACGGAAAAGTCTTAGGCACATTTTTAGCAGAAACATAAAAATGCTGACTTTTTATTCTTTCTTGACTGCTCCATGTGTTATATTGATAATAGATGCCTCTCTTGAATTTCAGACAGTAAAAATAATTACCACAATTTCTCTTTTGCCTCTCCCCCTTCCCTTCTGATGGCTTCTGAGTTTATTTGAATGAAGGCTTGGCTGCATAACTAGCCCTGCATAAACAACATCAGCCCCTGTGTCCATGTATGGAATAGCAGCACATGCAGGTCTCCTACACACAAAAGAGAGGATTAAGAACAGACTACGTACATTGATTCCACTGTTCCCCCAGTGTGTGCTTCATCTAACTATTCCACTATACACTTGGCACATTTGTGATTAAAGTCTGTGTAATAGATGAAAGTATTGTAAGCAGATAGAAAGCAAGCAGCTATTAAAATTAGTTTGAATTACTTCTCTTGCTTGCAAAAAAGCCCCCCCCCAACCAGATCTTTTGTCATGAATTCTAGAAGCAATCAGAAGTATTTCTAAGTATCATGTCTTCCCAAGCAAGGACTTAGAAGGAAAAATAAGAAAGAGCCCTGTAAGAAGCTCAAAGAAGACAGAGTGAGGAAGGGAAATAATTCCATCTGGGACTTAAAACTCAATTTTGGTGATCAAAGGCAGGCCTTCCAATGTGTTTCTTCTCTAAGATTTTCAGTTTATGGGAGTTGAAGGAGCTCAGTGTCTCACATGATGTTCTGAAACTGTCAGGATTAGCTCTCTGGGTCTAGATGAGTGATTGTATTTCCTTTTATTGAAGGAAGACGATCTAGAATTAGAAAATTTGAATTTTCTTTTTTGCCACCCCTACACTGAACTAACAATACTAACATTGTCTTCCTTGTACATACATAACCAGCTTGAAAATTCGTCCTTTGGATAGTGAGCTGGCCTAAATTCCAGATCCTAACAATACTGTGGATAATGGTAAAGTAAAATTTTCATTTTACTGATTATCTTCCAATATTGTCCTGACATCATCAACAGCGTGCCTTTCTGGCAATGAAGGTTAACTGCATACTGGCTCCATTTATAAGAATGCAGCTAGTGAATGGGTGAAGCAAGTGCTTATTCCCCTCTATTCAGCACTTAGGAGCCCGCATCTGATACAATGCCCAGTTTGGGGCTTCCTAGCCCAAGAAATACATTGACCAAATGGAATGGGTCCAATGAAGGCCACTATGTGGCTAGGGGAATAGCCTAGGGGAATGGAGTATATAATGTATAAGGAAAGTCTGAAAAGGCTGGGCTTGTTCAGTTTGAAGAAGTCATCTGACTTCAGCTGCTTAATGGGTGGTTACAGAGAAGTTGGAGCCAGAGTTTTCTTAGAGATACACAGTGAAAGGACAGGAAACAGCAGTCACAAGTTGCAACAAGGGAAATTCTTATGCAACAGTAAATAGGTCTCCTAGAGAGGCTGTGCAATCCCCATCCCAGGAGAATTTCACATCTCAATGGTTCAAGACCATTAGCAGCCTTACTTCATTTTAACTTAAAGTTTCCTTTGTTTTGAGTGGAGTGGTTAGACCAGATGACCTCCAAAGATCCCTTCCAACCTAAATTATTTTATTATCTACCTGTGTACAAAGCTTTTGTTCTCAATTATACTGTCAGTGAGCCAAAATTGTGGCCCTTTAATTATTGAAATATTGAAGGAAAAAAATTTTTCATACTGTGGTCTTGTCTTTTTCCAGTTATTTTTCTCCCTTTTTTCCTACCCCAACCCTGACTTCAAACTCTGTCTACAAAGTGTCTGAAAACAATAGGAGGGCTAATCAATTAAATATGTCATAAGTATTGTGTTAATGGTAGAATAAGCTCATGTTTTTTTCAGGCAAAGAATTATGGATTGTTTTAGTATTTCTAATTGAGTTATTAGTGTTAATATTTAAAGTCATAGGATCTTTATTTTTTTTCTGTCAAATACTGACAGAAAAGTACATTTCCATCATTTCAGTTGTTTGATACCTCTTCAGCCCCACTGCCAATGTTTTGCCACAAGTGCTAGCTATTAAATGCTCTTGCAAAGGGTCTGTAAATTTTTTTTCTGTCTGTGGAAAACCCTTTTCACACAAGGATGGTATCCAGGTACTGCAGGAATTTATTGCTCAGTGCAAAGTATTAAAAACAGTAAGTTGCTTTACTACTTTGACACTCCTGTATTTGAAGTGGTTAATACCCAGCAAAAAAACGCAACACATTTAAAATGGAGATAAGTGGTACAAACTAAATTCTGAACTTGACCAGATGGGGTATTTGGGAGGAAACCATTTAAAATCCCCCGTCCCCTGTTGTTTTAAGAGATTAATGGACTGGGGAAGATAGGTTTAAGTAATTGGCAGATACGTCATTATCAGAGAAAATATCCACTTCCTCCTCTATTATGTCAGTCCTAAAGAACTAGCAATGATAATTCAGCTTTTAATAGTGATATTTGGAAGGCTGTAGCAAAACACTTTAGTGAGTGCTGTGGATATGAAAAATATAAGAAAAAAATTATTAAGATTGGTGTAAGCACTATGGACATTGCATAAGCATTAGTTACTTCCTGAGAAACCAGGACAACAGCAGTGAATTTGAACAGCTACATTTAAATCTGTCTTTCTGGCTTTTATCTACAGATAAGGAAGTTCTAGGATTAAATAAAAACTTACTTTGTCTCTCCATTTGAACTGAGAGTCAGAATAACAACAACAAAAAACCCACATGAATTCCTTAAGAAGGAAGCTGAGTAAAATTTTCTGACAAAATAGACACGCTTCTCCTTGTATCTTTTTAATATATTCAATTAACAGTTGCAACCAACAGATAATAAGCTCAGGCTTATACCTGTCTGGGTTTCGGCAGGGATAGAGTTAATTTCCGTTCTAGTAGCTGGTACAGTGTTTTGGATTTAGGATGAGAACAAAGTTGATAACACACCGATGTTTTAGTTGTTGCTAGGTAATGCTTACACTAGCCAAGGACTTTTCAG
>NW_008794951.1:7084381-7087860 GCF_000699145.1 Aptenodytes forsteri
TGTCTTCCCAAGTCACCGTTACGCGTGATGGAGCCCTGCTTTCCTGGAGATGGCTGAACACCTGCCTGCCGATGGGAAAGAGTGAATGAATTCCTTGTTTTGCTTTGCTTGCGTGCGCAGCTTTTGCTTTCCCTATTAAACTGCCTTTATCTCAACCCATGAGTTTTCTCACTTTTACCCTTCCAATTCTCTCCCCCATCCCACCAGGGGGAGAGTGAGCGAGCGGCTGCGTGGTGCTTAGTTGCCAGCTGAAATTAAACCACGACAATACCAATATGTGTTTTCAATCTTTATCCTCCTCACGTATCTTAGTGTTCCCTTTTATATTGTCTCCTTACTGTGTTCTTGTTCACATAAACAAGAATTAAAAAATGAAGGCACCCACCTTCTAGACGAATAGCTGTCGTGTGCCAAAGGATGGTATTTCTTCCTGAAAAACATTTGTACAGTATTTGGATTGACTTTTGTTTTTCTCCATCTTAGCTCATGGAACATGTGTGTATTTGGTTAATATGACCTTTGATGATGTGACTATAGTAGGAGAGCGGTGAGGAGGATGACTAGGAGGAAATAGCAGGAATGTATCTAAGGCAGCCCTTCCTGCAGCTTCTTTCTTATTTTATTATATTAAAAAAATGCTCAATCCCTCTATTAAAATTAATATATGAACCACAGTCACTAAAATGGTTGTGGCACTTTGAAGTTTGACTTGATTAATATGACTGTCATTTGCTTCAAAGCAAAGACTATCATTGACAGTTAAAGATTCCATGGAGAGAAAGATCTAGAGTATGCTTTGGGACATCTTTTCTTGTTACCCTTTTAGTTCTTCTGAAAAGAAACTTCTGGTCACCCCCAAATTACAGGCTTCAGAGAACAAAATTGCTTAATTTCTTGATGGCTAATCTCTTTCCTGGGCTTTCAAACCATAATAAGGCTTTTCTTATAAATTACCACATTTTGTATGTTTGGTAAGAGCAGAAAAAGAGCATCATGTGTCCTTATGTGGACTCTTCAGTACACCCAATCCAGACATCATTGCTTGCATGCCCTTTCTTAAATAAAATCTTAACTTACAGGTCTAATTTAAATGACCAGCTCTGAAAAAGCACTAAAGGAAACTTTCAAATTATGCTGATTAAACTAACAAGCTTGCTTATTATATTGTTTTGACAATATTTCTTTTTATTTAAACTGTACTGCAAGGCAGTACCTCATGGGGAGCAGGCAGGATGTTCGCTGACTGAAGACAGACATTACAACATAGCATTACAATATGCTAATAACGGAACTACCTCCACAGCAGTACAGAAAAGAAATTGTGACTCAGCCATAACTCCTTCCTTGCTCCTCTTAGCTTGGGGAAGAGTGTAAATTAACTCCTCTTATTGTCTTTCGTGGAGTTGCTTTTTGACTGTCTTTTGGTAAGCAGTCTGGGATGGTAGAGTTTATTGCTACCATAAACAAGTGTTTCTTAGCTGACAAAACAACATCCTTCACTGAAAACAAAGTAAGGCTGTGTTTAATGTAAGTTCCCATGAAAAGTAATTTTTAAAAAGGGCTCTTATTTAATTTCCCTTGGCTGTGTTACTACTAATATTGTTTGATTTAACAAAAAGAAACTCTAAAATTTTTCATCTAAATAGAAGAAACCTTCCTTCCACAGCATGTATTTAATAACTGTTCTACCCCCTTAAGATGTCATTTAGTGTCATTTACAGTCTGCTGCTCAAATCCCCTGGAAATAGTAAAGCAGGGGCTGGATATTTACTTTTCACTGGTTTTAAATAAGGCCTTGTTTAATCCCTAAGTGAAAGACTTGGCCTTCTCCTCCAGGAAAAGGAGCTGATAATAACTGTGAATGTGTAACTTCTGTGTCATTGAAAAAAAGATCTTTGCTACTTGCCTTGCCACCTTTTCTATTTCTCTTGCTGTAGGTGTCTAAGGGATGGGGAAAAACATTTGCTAGTCAACCAAACTGCTACATGATTTGACTGTAGGTAGTCTAAAACAAAAATATTTAATTTTTGTGGCTGACTACTAAACAGATAGCAACTTCCATAAACTAGCAGTTCTTCTGATGTGTGCATGTTTTAGGCTGTCTCGCACCCTGGGAAGATCAGAACACATTCAGTGGCCCAGATCAATTAAGCACATGTTTTATTTGGAAGAGATGCTGCAGTGTCTCTCCTTTCGCAGCATAACAGAACAGTTGGCAACCTTTCCAGTGACATAAAGAGATCTTTTGAAACCCATATGCCTACATAAACTCTTAACATCTTTGACTTAAAGGAATCATGTTATAAAAGAGAATAGGGTGCATATGGTTTCATAATCTCTTCCCTCTGATTCCTGTTACTCCAGAACAATTCTGTCTACAAATACATTTTGATAACTTACACATTTTCATGTTATCTCAAGCAGAGGGGAAGTGGCATTCTTTATGACCAGATCTAGTAAATTCCCTGGGATTTGCTTGTTGGCACTTACATTCCTGATGAAGTGCTCATTGGAACTCCAGTCAAAACATTCCACTCTTTCCCAGCCTAAAGTCATCAAATTTTCATACAGAGGCACATTTCCCAGAAACAATATTATGTCCAAATATCTAATTTAAATCAAAAATAAAAAAGCTGGATTCAAAAATTCATGTTAAAGAAACCTCAGCATGAAATGATAGTCAATGAGTAATTTACTAAAATTAGCTAATACCCTGTATGCATTCATGTTCAGTGGCTGATTCTACAAGTGGCAAAGTGTTCACTGAAAGGGAACCTTAAGTGCAATGCAAAATAACCATGTCCCACGGAGACTGAGTAAAAGCAGGAGGATTTTTGTGTGTGGACCCAAAACCATCATTCAGGGACAGCTCCAGCTGACTTCAAAATGTTTCACCTCCAAGCAGTGAAAGTCATGTCTATATTTATTATATTATTTATTTTTGTGTAGCTGTGTCCTGGTGTGCTCTACAGAGTGGCTGTAAATAGTAAATTGATAGAGTTAAAAAATGAATATTACAGGGACAAAGAGAATTAAGAGCTGTAGACAAGGGAGAAGGCAAGGATATGTTTAGAAATGGGTTAGAGAGTCAGTGAGGTGGAAAGAAAGAGGGAGGCTACTTTCAGCTAGTGCACATCGAGGAAGGAACAAACTATCAGCAGTAAGACATCTTATGTGGCAATGCAGACAAAATGGTGCAGAAAACACAGAATAAATGGGACTATATAGATGGAGGTAGGCTGCCCTGGTTTCAGCTGGGATAGAGTTAATTTTCTTCCTAGTAGCTGGTACAGTGCTGTGTTTTGGATTTAGGATGAGAACAAAGTTGATAACGCACCGATGTTTTAGTTGTTGCTAGGTAATGCTTACACTAGCCAAGGACTTTTCAGCTTCCCATGCTCTACCGACTGAGAAAGCTGGAGGTGCACAAGAAGCTGGGAGGGGGCACAGCCAAACTGGCCAAAGGGACATTCCATACC
>NW_008794951.1:7088065-7097316 GCF_000699145.1 Aptenodytes forsteri
TGGTGCTCAGTTGCCGGCTGAGGTTAAACCATGACATAGGCCCTGGGAGAAACAAGAGAAACACCTTAGAGGATTTTGGAAACCAAAGGGTAAAATTGAGTGGGGATCAGTATTTCTCTGAAGCTTTCTCTTAAAAGAACTGCTCTTAAGAAGCACCTTCTTTAAATAGACTAAGGCCACCTTCTGATCTAATTTTCACTTCTCGTGTAATTTCCACTGAAACTTATGGAATTCTATGCTTGTAAAATAACAAAAATTTATCTGAAGTCTGTATGAAGCCACTAGAAATATTTTGAATTTATACTAATAGAATTAAAACTGCAATAATCTGTTCATTTGTTTCTCAAGAAAAAGGAAATAAAAGATCTAAAAATTTTATTGATACGCTAAAGGAAATGAGTACAAAAACCAAAAGTAAAGCGAGGTCTCTTAAGTAAGCCTTTCATTGAATTATGTTCATTCCTGCAGCCTCCATATTATGTCAATTCAGATTATTTTTGTAAGCATGTCTGTATGCAAATAATGTTGAGTAGAAATCACAATGCCTGTATTAATAAGCAACTGATTAAGGGTCAAGAGAAAAGAGAACTCTTCCCAAATTTGTCTTTCAGGTACCTTGGGTTTGCACCCTTAGGTGAGAGGACGGAGCCCAGGTGTCTGGAGGAAGTCAGCTGACGAGTGATGTGGTGGTTGTTCTGTCACTCTCACATACTTGCCAGCAACCTATCATGTCAGTTCAGGGTTTACAACAGTCTTCTTGCCTCATAGGAAAATATGAATCTTGATAACCTAGCCAGTTCCTCCCATCAGTACAAATATGACCCTTAAACCCACATATTAACTGTGTGTCAACATGCTTTACAATTTTCTTCTAAGTATTGTAATTAACAAAGATGCAGTACTTGTTTAATCTGACATAACTCATTCAGCAAAGTGCAACAATGTAGGCACATCTGTATATTTGCATACTAAAAAAGTCTAAAAATACTTGTATAAAAGACAAAAGGTAGCTTTTGAATACGTGACCCAGTCCTGGCTTCAATTATATGTTTCAGCATCGAATATTATGATCTTGCTTTTAGCTATATGTTTGTGACTAACTAATTATAAAGCAAAGCTTTTAAACAAATGGCCTGATTCTAGCATTCACAGTGCTGTAAATTAGGATTACCACTGTTAAACAGAATGGAACTGAGCTGGTGCAAAAGCTTCTTGAAATAAGAATTTTGCTCAAAGTTTGTCTTGTCTGTTTCGCTGTATCTGGAAGAAAAATATGTTAAAATCCAGGTTGGCAATCTCAAATTGGCTTTTGAGATTTACACCATTAATTTACTGGTTAAAATATGATTCTTGACTGCAGGGAACAAATGCTGATACTGTAGTTAGGCCTTTCAATCTGTTACATGAAATGAGAACATCTAAGTCAATGTCTAAATTATGTGTGTTCCTGTATACCTAGTTTCTCTGAAGTGAAATTTGTTCTAAAAAGGGAGCAGAAACAAATTTTGCATTAGAATTAGTGCCTTTCATTTCTCAGGTGTTTGCTGAAAACGAAATACTACATACAAATAAATACACCTGTAACTCATACACAGTTCATAGAATACAGAGGAGAAGAACTTCTGAAGGACGAATAATAGCCTCACCAGTGGGAGCTCATAAATTGGAATATACTCTGAATGGACATAAAATTGGTCCATTCTTCTCTCAGCTGATGCTGGCATTTAACACAAGTGAGAGGGAAAACTAGCCTCCTCAGTACCAGTAAGTTTACTTTCCTTCAGTAAGTGCATAATATTACCATCAGTAGAAATCAGGCACCCATGCATGAGAGCAGAATTTGGCCCATACTGCACTTTCAGTCACTGTTTTAGCATAGTTCAGAAGATACTCTTTTTACTTTATTCGTCTTTGGCTCAAAACTGATTTTTTCTCAATGTAAAACTTCTGTTTACATTTCTGGAAAGATTTAATGTGAGACGGGCTCCTTCCTTAAAGAGATAATTATTTGCTTCATTCTGACAGATTTCCACAAGTCTAAATGACCACATTTATCACTGGGCATGTAATTAATACATCTTACATAATTTTTTTTGTACCTTGATGTGGCAGAAAGGCATAGTACTAATTGATCAGTAAATACTTTGAGCTATTCTGATTTCAATCGTATGTAAAGTCTAACTCAATTTAGAGAAGACTGAAAATGGAAGCAAGTATATTCAAATTACTAAGGTGCTTTGGTGCCTAAGCTTCCATGTTCGTAAAATCATGAATGTTTTTGGTAAGCATACAGTTCTCACATGGTTGTCTGTACTTTTACATTGTCTCACTCAAGAAAAGGCTGTAATAGCTGTATAGCCTATAAAGGCCTAGTAGTGCTGTCACTGAACAAATGTTTACTTCAGTATAAACAGGATTATACCATAAATTTGCACAATCTCATGTGTACAGAACTGTTTGATTAAATTCATAAGGTTTTTGTGTTAAATGATTCCTTAGTTTAAAAGATGCAAACCAATCAAAATTACTGTGTCAGTGTCCAGTAACTTAGACCTCTGAAATGTCAATTTTTTATCTCACAACCTCTGATCTAAGGAATAGTTGTGTCTAGTGTAATGTACTCTAGAGATGGACATCTAATTGTCTAATCCAAGAGAGGACATAAGCATAGCTATAAATGCAAGTCAGCTTTTCTCCTGATAACCTGACAAAATATAGCATATTGCAAATATTTAAACACACAGTGTGGGATTATTTTTCCATGTGTTTTATCTTTCCACTTTCATCTGCAAGGTATCCACTTTTGACTGTGGTGTATCTGAAGTTCCTTTATTATTTATGAATATCAGTGAGTTGAGAGTATCTCTCAGGAGGAGGGGAGAGAATGAATAGTCTAACATTTGAAGTACAATTTTCACATTCAAGATTACAGTGGGTGACCCACAACAGGTGAACAACATGGTTAATGTCTAGCAGCCTGGAGCGTTTTTTATTACCTGAGCTCTCATGAGAGCATTATGCACCAGGGTCACCACAATGCATAACTGAGGTATTGCTGAACTTTTGCCAGCGAAAACGCGTTGCCCCTTAAAGTGGCAGTGGTTGAGAAATTCATGCAGGAGAAAAGACACAGGCTTCTGCTCTATAATGCCCAATGACTTCTGAGCCGAAGACTTTCCTATTTTTCCTTTGTGAGAACTAGAAGCTTGATGCTACATGTGATCCCAGGTTTGTACTAGTTCTGCGGCAAGAGGTTTACAGCGTGTAGAAATCTGAAAACTCTCTCAGGAATGTCTGGATCCTTTCAGTTTACTTCTCTGTCACTTCTGAAACGTCACTGGTCTTATTCTTCTGATTGTCATTCTGAATTTTGGCAGTATTACAGATCTATTTAAACATGTTACTTGGAGATTTCAAGATAAAAAGCATGGGCCTATTTGCAAAGCCTGCTAAAGTCAGCACAAGTCTTTCCATTAACATCAATGGACTTCAGATCAGGACCTAAAAATATTATTCCTACTTATTTTTCTTTTTATTAAAGAACATTTTCAAGCAAAACACTTTGGCTTGTGCTTAATTTTAAGTACATATAAGAGTCTTTAAACCCTGCAGCTTGAACTCATTTTACATACTATGTTTCTTCATTTCTGTTCAATGATTTAATGTACTGCTAGAGTTGTATTTGAAAGAAAAGGTTTGACGTAGCTCTCTGCGTATAAGCATGCATTTGTGCATATACTAATAGACTTAAAGATCAAACAGTACTTTTTGAGCTTCTTTTAGATTTTCTCAGTACCAGCATTATGAAAGTGTTGACACTTGAGATTATTGGAAGAAAAGGGAGATAATAATTTTAAGAGATTTAAATATAAATGCCCATAGTGGTGTATATTATGTCATTGAAAAGAAGTAAAAACAGGTTTCATTTTAAAGTTATAATGTGTATTCTTTACAGTAGAGCTTATTCTTAATAATTGAAATGTAAGAAAATTACATACTGATGTTTTGAATTGGTATTTTAGCTTTTTTTCCCCTGATGATTGTGATCAATGAAGTTGCTTTTTAAACAAGATATGCTTAATAAAAGCTTTTTGTCAAGGAAGAATTGACGTTAATGGCATTGGTGTCATTGTTTTTCTAGATGAACAGAACTTTCTGACACGGGATAAATATTTTACAAGGTTTCAGTAGGAAGTCATGCATGGATTTTTTCAAAGTCTAGACACATTTTAATGGTCAATATATAATGAAACAACAGTTGTGGTTATAGGCTGTTATCTAATGGCAGTTCAAGTTTATAATGAATATTTATTTATTTAGTTAATCCAGTCTTTTAATAGAGTATGTATTAGTGAAGACAAGTGAATATGAAGCTTCCACACTGAAAGTGGTACATAGTATTATTACATTGCCGTTATCTCTAATTAAAATAGCTACTTATTTAGCAATCACTGGAAAAGAAGTATATTCTTATCTCTGCATGGTAAATCTCTTGATACCTCTTCAATAGACAGGAAAGGTGGTGCACATATTTGTGATGCAGCCAGAGGAAGTTAGAGGCAGAGCTCTCAACAGCTATCAGAAATCTTTCCAGGGAAACCTATATATTCTAAGAAGAATAGAATAATATCATTATAGTTCATCTCCATAGTTAAAACATGTAAACAAGATGGATAGAACTTTTCAATTTTCCCAAAAACGCCTTTCACAGTTCAGTAAAAAATTGTTTTCTGATTTAAATAGATGTGCTCATGTAATACCACAGGGCATTCTTTACACTGACTACCTATGAAATTGTCAAATGTTTTGAGTAACTTCTTTAAAAATAAATCCTCCCTCAGTAATATAGCTAGCTATAGTTGTACCTCAAGCTAATAGTACTCTTGCCCACAAATGGACTGAATGAAAAATATATTAATGGCTATTATAAAGTCCAACTTTTAATTTAGTTTCTTTGGATGGCTCATGACAATTTGAAGTCTTTAAATCAAAAGTAGATAACATTCTAAAAGACATTATAACTCGACAATTATAAGCACAAAGAAAGAACTCCTGGGTGATGTTCTTTGGCCTGTAGGAGGCATGAAGTTGGAGCAGATGATGGTAATTGCTCCTTTTAGCTGCCATGTCTATCTAAAGTACCTTTTCCAAAATCCTGAGGGGAGTGAAGAATAGATGGTCATCAAGGAACAGTGGTTTCTGTTAATGCAGCCTTCTAGCTACTGTTTCTGACAGTAGCTCTCTGCACAGAGATCACCATTCTGCTTTTTTCCATCACGCAAGGAAGTGATTAAAAACTTCTAGCCATACGTGTATAAGGTGATATTCAAGATATCGTCTTTAGCTAAATGAGAGTTAGGGTAAGTTACACCCCAATATCATTCTATCTTTTCATTTTACAACTCATCCTAAAAGTCATTTTGCTAAAGAAAGCAGGCCTATTACTGCTGGTGATTTATTCAAAGGAGCTCATTCTAGTTCCCTCGTGGCTATCTTCAGGTGCTTAAGGCATATTTCCCTAACCAATTTTGTACTCCATGAAATCTTTCTCTCTCTCTTTACCTCTCTTATCAGGAAAGAATCAAATTCTCTCACCTTGAAACAAGCTTGTTCTACCTTTTTATGCAATCATGGGAGATAGACGCATCATTTAGATATTCTTACAGGTAATCAGGAAGGTAATTACCAGATTAGCTGCTACTGCAGATTTCTCTTCAAATGCAATCTTAATTCAAAAACAAGTGACTCCTTGACCTCTGCAGAATTAAGAATGCCCAAAATCCACTTAGAAACTGTCACGGTCTTCATATAGGGGTTTCTCAGATTCCAGCCTTTCTAGAAAAACAGGTAATATTCAATTTCTTTCCTCCCACTCATTCTTAAATCCTTGAGGCTGAGAGTGAAAGCATCTTGAAGTCATTCCATTTAAGTCCTATCTGCCTCAGGTTTCTGCACTGCAGTGCACTTCTTAACCTTCTTTTCTTGAATTTCTCACTGTCTTATAGATCAAGTATCCCAATAAATATGCCATTAAAGAGTGTAATTAATTTAGGTGATGGGGTTCTGGTTGTTGTGACTGCATGAAGTTCTAGACAGTAACCCTGCTGCAGAGCTTCAGTGTACACTTTTCTGTGCTGCTGCCAGGGAATTAATTTTTATGAAATATGAACACACTGATGGGGTATATAGACACATTTCTAACTCTTATTTGTGTGTATAACTTTTAGTTACAGAGATTTAATTTGTGATTATAAATTAATCCAGCCTGTTTTGATCTCTTCCTTTCCCATTCTGTGTCCCTTCCCCAAAACATCCCATAAGAAGTTTTGTATAATCCCCAATTTCTCTCTGCTCCATTGAAAATTGTCTTCCTCCCAGCATCCCATAATAAGTCCTACATCCCTTTAGGCAGTAATGTCTCTTCATTTGCCTGGTGTTCTGGATAGAGTTTCATTAGTTGAGTCACCTTGGTGGGTTTCACACTGGGGACAACCATTCTGCTCTGAGAGTTGTAGGTGTAGCCCATGTAGGTGTACTCCATTCCTCACTGATTAGGTTACTTGGATTCCTCCACCTGTTGTCACTTCTATGACCTGTGCAGGGTCTGTGTGTTTAATTTGATTAGCCTTTAGTTTGATAACACAACATCAAGCACATTTAATTTAGTATTCTAGGCAAAGCCTGGGGAGGGTGGGGTCAGCTGTGTCATTAGTAATGATAGTGAAGGATGAAGGGAATAAGCAGTGGAAGAGGTTTATTGTGTAGCTGGGAAGTGATATTGATGTTGTTTCTCATCCCATAGCAACAGGGACTGAGGCAACTGCTAAGAGGAACCTAGTGTCCCTTTCCGGGAGCCCAAGCAGAAAGATGAGAGATTCACAGCTTGATTCCTTGCTTTTGGCAGCTCAAAAATGATAAATGCAACAAGAGTGCTCTGGAAAACAGCCTGATGAAAAGGCATAATTAGGCATCATTTACCCATGGCAGACAGGGGAGGTATTTACTTATAGACTTACAGTACTTTCCATACTGCATTTATTTATTAACTCTTTGTTCCTACTATAAAGTTTGAATTAAATTGCTTTTATCCTGCTTGGGTACCACAGCAAGAAGACAGTTTTATTCTGCAAGTGAGTCAGATGGGTTTGAATAACTGCTCAGTTGATAGTTTGGAAACATGCTGGTGGGTTTTGAATTGTTTGTTATTTGCCTCAACAAAATAATCTCAACCAATGTATATTTCAGTTTTGCCACAGATGGTGTTGTTAGCAAGCTCCCATTCAAAAAAGAAGTATCAGTGCCTCAGAGTAAAAATACTGTTTTCTCAAACACACATTCATTTCACTTTTTCTCTTTTGGTAATGCACAAATAGCTTGAACTCTTGGAGGGAAGTAGGATGAACCTACCAGCTGTGGAAGTAAAATGCTAGAGATTCAGTCCTTGCCTTGTTTCTTCAGCTGGGAAGATAAGAAGAATCTCTTTCGCCAGGAGACAAGTGAAGAGGTGCAAATGGGTGGCTGCTCAGTTGACAAGTGAAATTCAGTGGAGGTTCTGCTCTGCCAATAGTTGGGGACATGGCTGTTGGCAGTTTAAGGAGTAAGTGTCTTCTCAGTGATTTGTTGCTGCCCTCCATTGAATCCTGCACAGTAAGCAGTATGAGCACTCCTTGCTACAGGGTAAAGTAAGTTACCTTCAGTTGTGAAGGAAAGCTGCTTAAATTAACCCTGTTGGTTTTACACTGCAATAGCTGATGAGTGTTATAGTCTGAGCCATTCTCCTGACTCAGCTGAAGGGAGCAACGTACTGCTGAGAAGATGGAGCCTTTTAGATTGGGGTGGAATGGAATCTGCAGTGACTTTTCAGCATCCCTTAGATAAATCCAGATGATTTTAGAAATACTTGTCAATAAAGGTAAGTTTTCTAGCTACCAGTGTTTATTTTCAAAACAGATATGAGACAGATAAAACCTGTGCAAATTCATGAAAATTATAGTAAGAAGTGAAATTGAGTCTGTCAGATGTGTTAACTCCCAGTTGCAATGTAAATGTATTCCAAGGGCTAGTCAGATAGTCCCTAGTGAAAGAGTTCTTCTTTTGAAAAACAGTCTTGGCAAATAACAAAACCTTTTGTGGCAATATCTCTTTGATTGAAATATGATTTTACAAAATTAAATCAAAATGGAGCAGTTAGGAAATTTGGATATGCTGTTTGGAAGTTCAATGGGAAGTTAAATCGAACTAAAACTGTAGTGTCAGCTTGAAACAATTTTTTTTCCTTCCTCAAAAATATTCAGAACAGAAAAAAGACCTAATTTGCAATTACTTTTTTTTAGGATTAAAAAATATATTTATCAGCCAGCTTTGTTTTAATTAGAGGGAACTGTAGATTGCTTACATGGGATGCAAGTGGGACATGCATTTGGTACGTATTGGCTTCTCCTGTGATCAAAGCTTTCCATGACAGCCATGTTCCACTGTAACCACAGCATTTCTTAAGCACTGGACAACATTAACAGAGGGGGTAAAACCAAGTACTAACATTGGAAAGAAATTCAAGTCTCAGTTTTTAGTTTCTCCCCAGTAGTCTCTTCATATTCAGATGAACTTTTGAAAGCATACAATTTATAGATTATTTCTCCTAGAGAAAGAAAGGCAGAAGGAAATAGGTTATTCATATTTCTTTTCTTAAGTATATGACAGTTGTGGAATTAACTTTCTGGAGCTTAAGAAGCACTTACATGAACACTGATGGACCCTGCAAGGCAATCAGATCATGCACTGTACCATAGAATCATAGAATCATTAAAGTTGGAAAAGACCTCGAAGATCATCGAGTCCAACTGTCAATCCAACACCACCATGCCCACTGAACCATGTCCCTAAGTGCCGCGTCTACATGTCTCTTGAATACTTCCAGGGATGGTGACTCAACCACTTCCCTGGGCAGCCTGGTCCAATGTTTAACCACTCTTTCAGTAAAGACATTTTTCCTCATGTCCACTCTAAACCTCCCCTGGAGCAACTTGAGGCCATTTCCTCTTGTCCTATAGCTAGTTACTTGGGAGAAGAGACCGACACCCATCGCTACAACCTCCTTTCAGGTAGTTGTAGAGAGCGATGAGGTCTCCCCTCAGCCTCCTTTTCTCCAGGCTAAACAACCCCAGTTCCCTCAGCTGCTCCTCATAAGACTTGTTCTCCAGACCCCTCACCAGCCTCATGGCCCTTCTCTGGACACGCTCCAGCACCTCAAC
>NW_008794951.1:7097804-7099035 GCF_000699145.1 Aptenodytes forsteri
GAGCTCCTCTGCCAGCTCCCTCAGCACTCTCGGGTGGATCCCATCCGGCCCCATAGACTTGTGAGTATCCAGGTGGTGTAGCATGTTTGCAACAGCAGAAAGGATGGTGACTAAGTAATCAGGAACGTGATTTCACTGCAGAGAAACAAATCCATTCTTATCTAAACTGTAATGGAAAGTCATTGATATTAAAAGTTCCTGAACACATATAAAGAGCACACAGTGGTCACAGATTTCAAACAGCTGCCATGAATACATGGTGTACTTAGTGGCAGGAGACAAAAACGCACTCAAACCCCAATCACGCTCTTCTGTATATTACAGTGCCTTATGCCACCCTCTGAAAAGAATAGTTATGCAGAAAAAGCTGAAACACGTGACTTTCCTATTGATTTACTTTTTTTGAAGAAAAAATTTTGTGGCTGCTGGTTCTTATGTGCACAAGAATCTTAGGGACTTTTACTGGTGACGGCATTAGTGGATTTGGATCTTTCTCTTTAAATATGGCAGTCAATGTTATCAGAGCCACGTGACCAGACAGTGCCAAAATAAGGTCACAGAAGGATTGGGATGAGATGGAGGAGTTGAATGCACCATTATCAAGTTGGCTTATGATACCAGACTGGGAGGTGCTGTTGACTGTTGAGGGACAGGAGGCATTGCAGAGGAATCTAGATAGATTGGAGCATTGGGCAATCATTAATGACATGAAATTCAACAAGTCCAAGTGCCAGATTCTGCACCTAAGATGGAGTAATGCCAGGCACGAGTATAAACTGGGAGAAGAGTGGCTGGAGAGCAGCCCTGCAGAAAGGGATCTGGGGGTGCTGGCCAGCAGCAGGCTCAATATGAGTCAGCAGTGTGCCCTGGCAGCCAAGAGGGCAAACCGCATCCTGGGGGGCATCAAACACAGCATAACCAGCTGGTCAAAAGAGGTGATTATCCCGCTGTATTCAGCATTGGTGCGGCCTCACCTTGAGTACTGTGTGCAGTTCTGGGCCCCACAATTTAAGAAGGATGTTAAGGTCCTTGAAGGTGTCCAGAGGAGGGCAACAAAGCTAGTGAACGGGCTGGAAGGCATGTCCTATGAGGAGCGGCTAAGGACTTTGGGCTTGCCTACTTTGGAGAAAAGGAGGCTGAGGGGCGACCTCATTGCTCTCTACAGCTTCCTGAGGAGGGGCAGTGGAGAGGGAGGTGCTGATCTCTTCTCCCTGGTATCCAGTGATAGGAC
>NW_008794951.1:7099070-7134396 GCF_000699145.1 Aptenodytes forsteri
ACTGAGAGGGTGGCCAAACACTGGAACAGGCTTCCTGTAGAGGTGCTCGATGCCCCCTGCCTGCCAGTGCTTAAGAGTCATTTGGACAATGCCCTTAATAACATGCTTTAACTTTTGGTCAGCCCTGAATTGGTCAGGCACTTAGATGATCTTTGTAGGTCCCTTCCAACTGAAAATTTTCTATTCTATTCTTCTAGATGTTCATAGCAATGTGTACCAGGTCTGGGAACATTCTTTGGCCTCTGGCCAAAGTTTTTTACTGCTTTTGTTATAATTTCTTTTTTTTAATCATTTGAAAGATTGCCTAAAGACCGTACTTACTTAGGATGAGTTGGGAGGTGCTGTGTGTGTGTTGTGGGTGCATGAACAATAACATCGTCAGTGCTTCTATAGTGTGTGCTAAAAGATTAGGAGTTGACAGACCTAGAATTAGAGTCACTTTAGCCATAAACCCTGATGACTTGAGATGTATAAATGGAAGAGCTGAAGGATTGAAATCTTCTTCCTTGAGAATACCAGGTAACATTTATATACCTGGTATCTACAGCTCTTTTTCCTTAATCCATATATCACGTGATATACAGAACTGGTATGGTGGTCTTTTTGGAGATAGGAATAAAAGCTGTTTTGTCTTGCTGTTCAACAGCTATCAGCCATACCTGATGTGAAGTGCGTATATGTTCTGAAAACCTTTTCAGGAAGGTTGAATTTCATCACAAGATTTTTACTTTGATACATTACTACCTCCTTCCAGCATAACAATTTTGATAAAGTGGATACCTACTGTTGTGGGGTTTCAGTGTGCTCTCTGGCCCTTCAATCAGAGAAAAGTTCTTCCTGTTTCTTGCTACTGAATGACATACTGCAGTCCAGTGGAAGACAAACTCTGTTCCTTCAGATTTGTCTCACCTGCAAATAATAGTCTCTCTGAAATTTTTGCTTCTGGAAGACTAGTGGGATTTATGCTCTGTGTTATCTGAGATGACTCATGGTATTTATCATGCCTAAAGAAAACAATGTAATTTATATATTAAAAAAATATAATTTATTGATTTGCAAAATTAGAAACAAATTTACCTAAATACAGAAGGAAAAAAATGCATTTAGACCTTGTTATTTGTAATCTAAATATAGATTTGAGAATTACTGTTTTTCCTTAGCCACTCCTGTATCCTAGATATCCTGGAAGCAAAAAAAAAAAGAAATATAGCTGCATTTTTTTCTGTCCTCCCTACAGTAAAATGGCAGTCTACCAAGAAGTGTGGATTTGCAAACATAAAGGTGAACAAGTAGTTCTTTAGCTGCCAGGCTGCTGATTTCAGGATGCTAAGTAAGCCTTGGGGAGATACTGGAATGGCATGCTGTTCATGAGACAGCCTCATTTAGAAATGGAGGTAGCTAGCAACGGTATAGACAGTAAAAAGTGTGTCTGAGGTTGACATCTACATTTTAGGGGGCTCTATCTCCTGTAATATTCCCTACAAGAAAGTATTAAGCAGTATTGCACAACAGCATGTAAGGGCCATGTAAGAAAGGCAGAGAAATCAGCATCTCTCCAAGAACACCAGGTATGGGAGGGGAAGCTGGCTTATATGCCTACTTCTCACCCTTTTCTGGGATTTTTGTCTCATTATCACCCAGTTCAGGATTAGTATGAACTTTTGCAATGTCACTCTAGCTGTACTCCAGGTGTTGGGGTTTGGGGAGCCAACAGATATAGGCAGTACATCTACACAGTTATGGTATTCAAATTTCTTGATTGACACCTTGCTGGTTCATGCTTAGCTTGAATCTGGAGTAGATGACTCAATATCCTGGCAAGCAAACTCAGGCATTGAAGTGCAGTTGCTTTGAATGTATGGATGCAGGAGATTCAAACTGTGTTACAGAGCAAAAGCACATTCACATATCAGTAACCAAGACATGCAGCTAGAGTCCATGTCCAGCCTTAGAGGTGGAGCTGATCAGGGCAAGAGCCAGATGATTCCAACTACACTTGATGAATGCATGTGGCACACTAGGATCAGTGGGCCCATATAGACAGCCCCTTCTCACAATAAATGTGCTGGAAAGCTTTTCTTGATAATACATTAATAGTGACAAACTCATGAGCATTGCAATAAAAATCCCAGGAGCTCTTGTGAAATCTCTTCAGGGAATCAAATGCTGATTTTATTTTTTTTTTTCCTCAGGATTTGTTCTTGCTTTTCTCGCTTATGCAAAAAGAATAAAGTTCATAGCACTGACACACTTGCAGTAAATTAGTATTGATTTTATCAAATTGCTCAGCTGCATTTCAGTGTTAAAGCAACTACAGGGCCATTTATTGCTTCCTATAGTGTATTCTGCATTGATGAGCATTGTGTGCTGAGAATAGCGCTATTTACATTGTGGAAGGAAGTGGCTCTGGGTAGTAGAGGACAGTAACCTGAAAATATAGTCAGTTTGTTAATTGGATAAAATGCTTTCTCTGTTGGGAATCAGTTCGTTCCTCTCCCACCCCCCAATATCAGAATTTACTGAAAGGCTCTTCGAACAAGGAGGGAGGGGGGAAACAGTCATGAAAATAATAGGCATGCTGTCACTATAAAAAAGGCAGTCTTTTAGAATGGTGTGGAAGAACCTAGTTCATGCATTCATCTCTAGTATATGTTTCTGAACTGTCAATATATACTACCTCCTAGTTTATAGCCTGATCTAAAGCTATTCTTCTGTTTTTATGTTCAGTTGCGTATAAAAAAGAATGTTTCTTTTTCCATATAGTATCTACTTGGGTTGCACTTAATGAACTTAAAAGTGATTTAATTCTAATAATCTGAAATGACAAGTTCTGTATGGGTTTTCTGTTGGCATTAGTAGGATTAAATTGGAAGTGAGATATATACTGACAGAGAAGCAGGAATTGAGGATCATAAAAATAACATTTGAAATGGAAATTTCTGTTGGTTAGTAGGATTAAATTGGAAGTGAGATATATACTGACAGAGAAGCAGGAATTGAGGATCATAAAAATAACATTTGAAATGGTTTTTAAATTGATATAAAGCTCAAAAGAAAGTGCTAGGAAAAAATCTAAGCAGTGGGAACAAAGAAAATGTACTGTTCAGCTGTAAAAGAACTAAGGCTAGGAACAGGTGAAATAAAAATGGCAATGGACAGTTTTATGAGATCTGTTAATACAGGAGACAAATGCCCTAAAGACTAGAAAAAGGCCACAGCAGTTCTAACATGCGAGAAAAAGAAGCAGAAAACACAACAGAAAGTTAGAGATCCATTAGTTTAACTTCAGCTTTGGGAAAAGCTTGGGAACTCTTCATAGACATCAAGTGTGGGAACCACCAAGAAAAGCACAGAAGAGATTCACTTCATGTTCCCTTCTCTTTCTTTCTCCTCAGTATTTGAGGTTTTCAGTTAAATTCTCCAATAAAAATCATTACAAATTTGACTCTTTTCTAATTCCTTAGTAGCTGGAAAATTTGGATAGAGTTAAGGAGGGGAATCCATATTTGAAACAAATACCTAGGTGAAAAATGTATATTGTAAATAAAGAATCTATCTTATTTCACTGAGGAAAGAAAGCTGAAGGGCAAAGAGAGCTTCTACCTGCTAAATATGAAAGCAGTATATGCTACTGAGTATTAAATTTATGTAAAGTACTAACTGTCCTTTGCGTTTATACTCATGAACTGAAAGCATGACATCCAGATGAACAAATGGTCCACAACAGTAAATTAAGAATGGGTAAATAACAAATTGTACACTTATATACAGGAAAAGATTAATAACTTCCTCATCTAACATGGGCTGCAACAGAGTTCTCGGAAAACTAAGAATTATTCTTGTTGGAGGGATGATAATTAGGGGGAAGATACATGAGGTTCAGTAGAGAAAAATGGGAGTATTTCACCTTGGTGGCAAAGGATGTTGTTTACCGTAGGGGGACATCTGTCTCTAACATCAGAAGATAGCTTTTCAAGGTGTGACGTTTACACGAATTTGGTATCTTTCAAGATAAGACAGTAAATGCTAGTGCACCCTGTGACTACTTTACAGGTTTTTGGACATTCAATCTGTGTATTTTCTCTCTATTATTTCTACACAGGAAGTAGAATAAATCTTATTCACAAGTACAAAAGGGGGGAAAGAAAGACAAGGGCTAGAATTTTGAAACAAAGCTGTGATATTGTGTGGCTTTTTGCTCTGTTTTAAAGGAAACTTTATTATATTGGCAAGAATGTGGAAGAACATGGTCTTGATGATCTAGGTTTTGCATAGTTTTTACTCCAGAGAACATAACTAAAACTTCACTTTATACATGGTCAGGCAAAAGGTGTTTGATTGCCATTTATAATTTTTCAGCAAGCTGTAATCCTTATTAAATGTTCTTTCTCATAAAAATTCCCCATTAAAAAATTTGGTCCTAAGCATTCCTTGGGGAAAAATAAAAAGATTTCCTTTAAGTTTTTGATTCACCCTACGGAATTTTATTTTTCTGCTATAGGCTTTTATTACCTATTTCAAGAAAATAACTGTTAAAATTAAACTGATTTAATAAATAATTGTATAAAACTCAGTCACACAGGTAGTGCTTTTATTGTCTTCCTCCTGCTAGATTAATACTACAGGACATGAAAAATCCAAACTAAAACTTTATCATGCTGTATAGTTTGGGAATGTACATAATACTCTTTGCTCTCACAAGAAAGATCTATATAAATCAGTGGAGATTGAAAGAGCTTAAATAGCAGTAGCATTATTTCTTCATCCATACAGAGACTCTACAGAGGGCTGTGGGATGAGAGAGATGTAAAGAACTTATAGATGGATGCAGATTAAATTTGGAATATGATCAGACAATATTTTATGTTAGAACATTTTAATACTATCCTGTCCTTTAGCTCAGACATAGTATGTGACAACAGACACGATGCTAATCCCTTGTAATGAAAAGAAAAGGATTTAGCTGTACTGCTTGCTGTGAACAATTGCATCCTGTTTGTTGCATCTTACCTCTTCCTAGTTCAACAAATTCATAGTAGAGTTGCTAAACATATATAGTTAAAGTTTACTTAGGCTCAAAAGTAGTCCTGGATCAGTTTTGAAAGTGGTATTGTTTCATCTCTCTGTTGTTCTAGGCCTGTTCAATTCAATGGGCATTGATTCAGGGTCACTACCTGAAAATTCCCTCAGTACCTACAGTTCTCTCTGTTACCTCAGCCATGTCGATTTTCTGTCAGTGTAGAAAGATAAAGTAGTATATCAATATAGCAAATATCAGTTAAAAAACTCCCATTGATGCATTTTGCTGCATTTCAAGTCCATGCAAAATAACTGACATCGAACTGCTCCCTCTCCAGTACCTGCATTCCTTCTGGATTTCATCTATAAGTAAAGGGCCCTTTTTGTACTGTGATTATGGAAAAAGGTTTTCTTCAGGCTTGGGAAGAACAAAGACATACTAGGAAGAACCTGTGTCTCTACTTCTAGACTCATGCAAAATTCTTTCCCGATCATTTTTTGCTGGTTTTTGGATTCTTTATTTTTTCAGATAATTTTTAATGTGCATACAGCTCTCTCTGCATTCCAGTCCACTGCCTTTTTGGAGAAACTTTAAGTTGCAGTACTAAATAATATGGACTTCAGCACTAAGTAAAAAAAGTATTTTCAGATTGATTCAATCCAAATATTAAAATTAATTTTGTTCTGTTCATTTATTAATTCAGACCTGCAGCAGTGTGTTAGGAAGGATTCCCACCAAAAAAAAAGGGTAATTAAAAAAAGAAATGTTAAGATATTTTTAGCCTTTCATATTAACTAGCAGTGTGAAGTGGAACTAGTCTGAGCGATTTTACTTTGAGATGGTCTTCTGTTCAAGTAGCACAGTATTTTTCTTCCTACCAAAATATAACTATTTCAAGCACATAAACCCTCTGGTTATAGTCACATCACAAAGCAGAGTCTGTCATACGTAATTCCCAGAATTGTAATAGGACTTACGTGCGTAAGTCTCCCTGTACCAGTTAACATGCATATGCAGAAATCCAACAGCACGAAAGCGGTAACAGCTTTTGCTAGAGTTAATGAGGTTTATTGTTAATCTTTGCTCTTAAAAAAAATACATTAAAAAAAGCATTTGCTGCAACTTAACCAGTCAAAAATCTAAATTTGACAAAATAGGATTTACATGCCACTGTTGAATGTAAGAACCCTAGAGAAAGCTTTACAGTATTATTCAGATCATATGCATTTTGATGTTCTATATTTGGTTATTTTATCTGACACCTAGTTTGCCCAACATCACAAAGTTGCTGTCTGCAGTTACAGGCAGGATGTCAATACTCAAGAGATGTATCTCTTTCTGGCGTTCTCATCTCTGAGCTAAATCACACAGTGTATGCTATTCAAGTTTTCTGAGACTCAAATGGGAAATACACAGTGGTTATTTGGTATCTTCATGTTTGTTATTACAATGTGCAAATGTCAGCATTCTGATCTGTAAGGGTTTTCTATGTTAGGTCTCCAGCTAAAGGCCTCATTTTCATACCTTGTAACCTCAAAATTCTCATTAAAGTCTATGAAACCAGAAGGCAGGGCACTCAGAGTTGGACAGCAGGCCTTTATTCAGACTCCATGACACATAGATTAAGCATTAATGCACCTAAATTACTAAGATTTGGAGCAAGGCACTTTTTCAATACTCAGTGGAAAAAGGTGAAAGTTTGTTCAGGTTCCCAGAATATTTATACACTGGAATCCGTTCTTGAATGTTCTGAGGTTTATTCTGCAATTCTGGCACCGTCCTGCTCCTGTTCCTCGTCTTAGCTGTGCTCAGTGGCAAACCAGCAACTGTGCCTGCTCAAAGTGGTTAAAGAAGAAGTCCTCTTGCTGGCTTCTTTATGCAAATTTGTGTTCATAATATATGGCTTCATCCAAAACTCTCTGGATGCAGAATGAGCAGGGTTATTTTGTTCTTGGTAATAGCAGCTAGGCTGGCAACAGATAGCATGAACTTCCATCACACTTCTTGGCAGTGATTTGAACATGGGTATATCTAGTGGTAAGAAGTATGGAAGAGCATAGAAAGTACCAAAAAAACACGGACTTTCTCATGGGTATTGGCAGTCATCCTGTAGTAGATTATTTAGTGCTGAAAGCAGCATTACTTAATGCTGAGAGAAGCATCCTGTGGGGTACAAGATGAAAAATGCAGATATAATCTGATTGAATTCAATCAGAACCATTCAACTGAATGTCTCTTTTCCTGTAGATTTTAACTGGGTATCAGCTAAGTTAGGCAGGCCTTTGGTCTAATGCAGCACAATTATTCTTGTACTTTTAGCCAGGCAGGCCGTTGACTGCTTAAAAAGTAGCACAGTGGCTTGCTACATAGAAACAGGGCTTCAGAACCAAGGGACAGAAATGGCATAAACCTGGGGCAGATCACAGACAGGTCTCTGTTACATGTGCAGAATTCGTTCTAACTACATAGGTACAAATTTTCCATCTGGCGAATACCCAAAGTATTCATTCAAACTGATAATGGATTTTGGTTTTGTTTCAATTTTTTTTCATAAAAATCAATATATTTGCTGATACAGTTGGAGAATGAAAACTAGCTGGGGAAAAAAAAAGAAGAAATAATTTTCAACAGTGTTAATCAATGTAAGTATGTAGAAATACACTATTTTTTTCAGTTATATCTTTGCAAAGAATATCTGTCTCGTTAACATTTCTTATAGCATTTTCTATTAACAATTGTACCCCAATGCTCATGAACTATCATAAAGTTGGTGTGGTAGCACCAAATCAACAATATTAAAGGAAGACAACGCAAAACGTTACTATCCATCTGTTTTAGAGTCAAGCCAATGCACCTTCCATTGGCCAAACTATTAAAATGTTTGATTCTGTGTTTTGGGGTGGGACATACTTGTTGCAACTTTCACTATGACAGCATTTACAATAATCTTATAATTTGACTCGTTCTGTTTTGATCTCTGTGTAAGCAATTTACATGTAATATAATTTTAAAGTAAAATTGACTCCAGTATAACCTACAGACCTCTGATTATATCCAGTGTCAATCTGTATAAATACTGGACTATACACATGTTATTAAATTAGATCAAATGATTCATTTAATGAGTCATCAAAACCCTTATTATTCCCTTCTTTGTGACTCATCTTGGTAGGTAAACTTTTTAAACCAAGGTACTGTAGTTCCAACAAAACTCTTGAGCACTGAGATTCTATTTGCTTTGTTTGCTTTCCAAGGACAAGCCAGAACCAAAAGGTTTATGACTAAACAAACAGGGAATAACATGTACCATACAATATAAGGTTATTTCTTTACTGAAGGTTACTGGCGACATTGTTAAAATGAGACAATATGTGAAGGGCTTGTTCGCACCACCGGAGTTAAAAGGTGAAAATACTTCTGGTTGCCATGATAATTATATAGCAAATGCTAAGGAAGGATTTTAAAGATAGGAATGAGGCTTACAGCCGTAGCTGGAGAGTGTTTGCTCCTGGTTTGTTAGCTGGCTGCTCAGAACTGGGTGCAGGATACCTAGGGCCCAATGCTATACTGTTTTAAGCCGTGTGGACATAGTCTCTGGACTTTGCTGCCTTCCCATGCTAATCTAGTGCCTGGTGTTAATTCAAACAGTCTTAAGATGACTGTTGACAGCCCCAGAGAATCTTCCAAGAAGCTGTGGATTTACAATATTGGTGACCCAAAAGGCAAATTCATCTATGTTTATGTTGGTTTTAAGCACAGAAAATCATGCATTTGAGCTCCAATATCATGAATTTTAAAATAAATTTGGTACTTGGAGACATCTTTTGAATTCTTTCCTCTGTAGCAGATTGGAGGTAGAACCAGCCGAAGCAAATTATAGCATAGAGCAGAACTAGATGGAGATCAAGTCTTCATATTATCTTAACCAAAACTGAATAAAATTCTGACATAGTTTGCTTTATATAGCAGGAATGCAGAGGTTTATAACCTTCATAGCTCTATTCGTTTATGGTTGTGTTCATTCAGTGCTTCCTTTTCCTTCCCCAGCTTTTTGGGTACCCTCTCCCTAGTTGTAATTAACCCCTTAATTCTTCATGTTGTGTTTCATCCCTGTATTTGCAATCCCTATTTGGCTTTCTTCTGCCCCTCTGTGTAATCTGTCTTCTCAAAGTAAAATGAGAAGGTATTGAAAAGTACACAGGAAATTGTATTTTCTTGACACAATTACCTGGATGTCGTCTTGAATATGTCAATGACTGGAGGCCAGAATGTCAAAGGTGTAAATGAGACGATAGGCATAACTATCCCAAGAGCTTTAGAAGGCAGGTCCTGGAAACTACGCTTATAGTAATGATTGGTGTTTAACTACCAAGTGATATTCTAAAGGATACTACTTAAGTTTAATGAATTTACATTGTTGGGAAAAAAGGTTAATGTCATGAGATATATTTTAGGATATGCAGAAAATCCATGCATATTTTCCATCTTGGCTAAGACAATATTTCTGGACTGTCAAACACTATCCACTTCAAGAAAGATAGAGCCAAATGGTCCAGAATCTAGAAGTTAGTTAGTTAGTTAGTTAGTTAATTAGTTAATTAGTTAGTTAGTTGATGATATAGGCTGTTGACAAAACATTGGTTTGCTTTAATGAAGAAAAAAACTTATGGAAGATGGGAGATTTTTCTGCAGGAGGCTACAGGAGCTATATGATAACACTGCTTTTTGTGTCCACTAGGATAGGACAAGGAGAGCTGAATTTCAGCTGCAACACAGGATTTTGTGTTAGTAAGAAAAGACTTCTGATTTTATTAGGGCTGGAATAAGAGACTGGAAACTCCACCATTGGTCTTTAAAAAAAATAAAACCGCTTAAACAATATCTCCTAGCAAGGACATTCACAGCTGATGCTGCCTGAGAGGCAGAAGCCTGACTTAGAGGACATTTCAAGGACTCTTTCAGATTCACTTCTGTAGATGTCCCTATCGCTGGAAAAAGCTCATAGGCACTAATAGACCTTTGTTTGCCTAATGGTTGCCCCAAACATTAATCTTTACATTAAGAATGTTAATTCCCTCATGAGATGTGTTGCTGAACGAGAAATTCAAACTTCACGCTGGTAATGATATTACTTGATTATTCCTTGCCACAGGTTCAGAAGTGCCACTTCTGAACTACTACTTATTACAGCTGTGTTGCAGCCAGTTCTTTGGCTGCTATACTTATTGTACTAACCTGATAGGTCATAGTCATTCATGCACTGAAGTCAAAAGAGTCATCTAACTCATTGTGCAATAACAGAACCTGACACTGCATATTTACAAGTTTTATGTCAGTAGAAGGTGAGTGCATCTGTTTATTATTCACATTAGGTGGGTTATGACCTTTAAGCTAGCAGGCAAAAGTATCTTGTGCTACTGAACTCAATAAGGGGCTTAGTAGAAGTGCCAGAACCTACCAAAAAAATCAAGGTGAAAGGTAAGTATCCAAAGTTAGGTGCCCAGATGAACAATGGAGACAATCTATGTGTTTAAGGAACAAGATGCTTAGCACCCCAAAATGCTAAGGTTTCTCAGATTTGATTGGAGCGTGTGAAAATTATAGGTTCCCGGCATTTTGTTTTTAAAAAGGCCTTTATTTAGGTCCCCAGTGAAGTGCATAAAACTAATTTTAACCACCTGAGTTTGAATATTTCAATCAAAGTATAATTAAAAATCATTCTACTTGCCCACTTTCTGCAGATGTGCTTTATTTTTCATAGATAGACCATAAGAAGTTAAGAATTTTCATTTTGTGTAGTCTTCCCCTTTCAGTAGTGATCTGATTAAGAACTTTTGTCTTTCTCTATGAGGAGAATAGAATTTAATAAATACATTTATTTTTATATATATTGATCATTACTATATAAATGAATTCTATTGAATTTGTGTTGTGCTATTAACAAAGAACAGTATGTCAAGCTTATCTTTGATATGCTTATAATTATTTGATTAAAAGGACATTTATGTGATCAACATCAAACTAGTATTTCTTTCCTTTTCATTTTCCATTTTGTTCCACTCTAAATATTTAAAAAAAAAGCCAGTGCCAGAAAACCACAACCTGTGAATAGAAAGGTCAAAGTGTAAATTTACTTCTATTTAAAAGCTGTGGTATTGATTTTATTATGTGTGTGACTCCAGATGGCTCTGTTCTTTACCTGCACAAGAATATGTTTTTGGGTTGAGCTTGTTAGGTAACTGTGTCTAGTTAAAAGAAAAAAGCTTTTTCCTGGAAAATTTCAGTGTTAGCAAAGTGTTCTGCAGTGGTTCAACCTGAATTGAAATGATTCATTATATGAAAATGACTCAAACACTTTTTAAGTGTTTCAAAACAAATGTATGCTGCATTTTCTTAGCTTATGCATTCTGAGGGTCGTAACTCAGGACCCCACTACTGGGGCTTTAGACAGAAAAGAGGGATTGCTTTAGGTGTATCATAAAAGATACAGTCTCACCAAGAAGCCTAACTTATAAGATACAATGGGATGTCATGCTCCCTACCTGGAAATGGATCAAAGTCTACAAAGGGTATTTTTTTCCACAGTTATTTTTCCACAGACAACTCTAATGTCAAATTTTCTCTAATTTCAGAATGAAAACACCTTTTATAATGTTAAGAGTAGGGGAAAGTCCAAAACTTATCAAATTAATTTCTATCCCACTTAAAATAGAAAAGCTTATGAAAATGAGAGAGAACGTGAGCGTGCACCATGGACTGGCGTATGTTTGTGAAGCTGTTATCACTTTACTTCAGAATAGGAAAAACCTCTCAGCTGCCATGTCTCTGAACTCACATTTTGTGTCTGGTGTAGATGCTGGGCACAGTACTGCTTTCTTTAATGCATCCACCCGTCCTCCCACTGAGGTCGTTCAGACTGGGGCACGTCACTTCCTGCATAGAAATTATGTGGTGATAACAGAGTAATTAAATATTTTTACAAATGTCTTTGCTAAAAAATACAGATTCGTCCTCATATCAAAGAAATCCTAAGAGGAAAGGGGACGAGTTTGGAACTGCATATCAATATTCCTGATTGTACATTTTTCCTGAGTTCCTGAAACATCAGAAAGAGTCTGCAATAGTCACACATTGCATTAGCAGCAGATTGCTGTTTTGACTGTAGACTGCAGACATGGAGTAAAGCAATTATTTGTTATTGACATTCCTAAGGATAAAAAATTATACTCACTAATTTTGAAACCTAGCTGAAAACTCATACACAGTGTTGCTCAGGATTGCATAAACATTGTGAAAATAACAGGACAACATTTGGAAAAGCAGAGACTAATCAAAGACAGCCCACAAGGTCTCAGAAAACGCAAGTCACACTTCAGTAGGCTTTTGAGACAATCTGAGGAGAAGATGGCCATGCAAGGCTTGCACATTGTATTCTTACAAGTAGACTAAGAACAAGCAAAGTGACAAGACTCCACATCAGCTGGCTTCTTTGGATGAGGCCCTGAATAATGACAGGGATATGAAGTGTTGCCAAAACCTCAAGCTGTATGAGGGGGAAGATAAATGGATTAGGAGATAAAAACATACATTTGGCTGCCTACCCTTCACAGAGCTGTGGGGCAGAAAGTAAAACAAAGATATTGAGTAAGATAAATGATCGTGCGATGTTTGACACTGCAGCACATGTCTGGCTAGGAAGAAGTATTCAGAGGATGAGTGCAGCATGGGAGAGATTATGTGTCCTACAAACAAACCTCATCCCATCCCAGTGCATTAAACAAGAATATCAGTTAACAGTATTTATGTCCCGAGTATTTTTTGGAAATATGCAAAAGAGCAAAATACCTGCTGATAGCTCATGTCTTCATTCACTACTGTTCTCTGAAATAGTGTTTTTATACAATTTAGCACTGTTACTGTGCTAGATTTTACTCAGCACGATTAGGGAGATCATCTCTTCTTGGTAATGTAGTCTGTGACATACAAAAAAATGCAGATATCTTTCCTCTACACGCCAGTGTGTGATAGGTCTACGTAAAATCCCATGGTGATTCCAGTGTATCTAAGAAGAGGAGGTACTTGGATTTCCTTGATTTTGAGTTTCAGGTTCATATGACTGTTGACATTTTTCACATCACTTGATGTTGAGTTGTACCTTTAGATACTTAACAGCTTTATGCAGGTGTCCACAAACTCTTACTCCGGCTCCCACAGAAAATGTTAATGTGGTGTTAAGGCCAGTCCAGAGTCCCAGGCAAGTGCATTAACAATGAGACTCTGGGCAGGATGCTAGATGGGGAGGAGAGTTCTTGGTCACTGACAAAAGCACTGTCCCAGCACCTCCATGGGGCTGCTCCATCAATGCACAGTTGGTCTCCAATGCCTCACCTCCTCCACACGGAATATAAATTCATAAGCATAAGCTGGGATGCTTTAGCCTTTTCTGCTGCAGCCTGTGCAAAGTACCTGCACACATGCTGGCCAGCATTCCCCTCTCCACCAAACATAAACCTGTTCTTTGCCAGATAGTCTCCCTGTGGCTTATCAAACATGTACCACAAGGGTAATGTTTTATAAGTGAGGAAGAGAGTAAAAACAGAGGGAAGCAAATGTCAACCAGCAAATAGAAGTGAAAACACCTGTTTGGCAGTGAGGAACAGCTGTACATGTGCAGCTGCTGCTCCCTCTCCATAAGCACTGCATGCTTGTTACTTTACTTAAGGTTGACCAGGTTCTCTGTAGGCCTATAAGATTTAGTTGATGCTATTTAGAAAAGGAGGCTCCTTTACCCTGTGGATTTACTCAGCTTTAATCAGAACTTCTATGGCAAATAGCAGACCTATAAAAGTTTTATCTATTTTTTAATTTCTTCTAGAGAAGAGTTTTGAATTGAAAGTTTTCTTACTACTGATCCTTAAAATAAACTGTGGATGACTTTTAGAGAATGATATGAGGCCCAGATTTTATTTTTTGTTATCTTCTGCCTCCATTTACTCTTTTAACTGACCCTGCACGCAATGTCATTCATGGAGGAGCTACTTAAAGTGATTGTGCTTGTTGGAATCTACATATGATCTTCATTTTTAGAGTTTGTCTTTTTTTTAATAGGAAATTTTTCTCTTAGAAAATGCAGTTTCATTGCAATTTAAATGTATTCTAGGTTATTTCCATAACCACTTTGATTACAATAGCTTATTTGAAATTAAGCGTGTATCTTTCCTACATGCAGGAAAGGTCCCAATCCTCAATCATATGTAGGCACTTAATTCCCGCTGAGAGTGTCCAGCTCACACTATAATTATGAGCAACAGCTAAGAACTACCAAACTCTATTGCATTGAACCATGAAGTATAGAAAGTATGAGAAGAGAATACAGGTTTTGTAGTGATATGTAAGCTGAAAATAATTGGCCTGCAAGCTGAGTGTAGGTACCTAGCCATGTAGCAAACTGTGCAGAATAGCCTAGTCAAAAAGGAATTAACTGCTGTTGAACTCCAGGCCACCACTACGAATAGTAATAACCAATTAATAACCAGCCTACCTGTCTCTGCTTTTCTTTTTTTTCTTTCCTTCTTGTATCATAGATCTATCATATGCTAGCAATAAGTAATTAGCTTAAAGATAAGTAAGTTATCTATGATAAAATTCAGACAGTTGAAATGTATAGGCATCAATTAATTTTGCCATAACATACACAAATATAATTGGAAGTTGGGAACATATGGGACAACAACATTAGTTCATTTGAAATTCAGTTCATAAGAAATTCAGCATTGATAAATTCTGCTCCAGAAAAGGTAAAAAATTAAATGTGGGAGGCATTTTTTTTTCAAAAAAAGGTCAGTCCTCTATTACAATTTTAAAGAACAGAGTGATCTTTTGTAAAATATATTATTGGCAGTTATTTTTTCCATTTGTGTCTGCCAAGTTTTATGACAGTGTACATAAAACCAACTGTAAAAAAAATCTTATAATTAGAGTACTCATCATTTTGCATTAAAAATTGTACAAAAAAATAAATCCCTTTAGTGGATAGCACTTAACTCCAGTTGACCGTAGGCTCAGTCCTACATGTTTTACTCATAGCTTTAATGCTAGTGATGTCAGTGACTTTTGTACAAAGCCAGCAGGGTTTGCCCTGAGTCGTGTTTGCTCAGAGGGAATAGACATAAAGAAAACTACCTTTAAGGAAAATTATAGTATAATCCAAGAAAAATCTCTGAACTTCCTATTAAAGAAAGACATTGTTTTTCCTGTGAAGGAATCATGTTCAAAAACCCTTTTATATCTGTATGCTTTGGGTATGCTGAAATACACTGAATTGTAGCCTCCTGTCCTCATTTTGTATACCATTTAGAAGGCACTCCTGTATAAACATTCCTCCAGCATGCACACATCCAGTGAAGTGTAGTGCTCTGCATGGCATCCTCAGCTCAGGGGGAAACCTCTTCTCTGCATCATGCTACAGTGATTTGTCACAAGAAAATGTCCCTCTCTGAAATCCTACAAGTCTACTAATTGGGGACATGGTGTGCTTTTTTGAATGTGGTCACTGCCAAGAAAAAACTAAACTGCCCCATGGCCCCTATTGGGAAATAATCAGAGAAAGGGAGGAAAGGGAATTAAAACACGACATTGCTCTGTTATACTGACACAACTTTGGAGTAGCTCTGTTGAAAGAGCTCTTTTGCTGGCCACAGCATATCCCTGGCAAAGAAGACCTGCCTGTAGAAACCTATACCTTTGCCTGAGGAATGTTAACATGTTTAGATGGATACCTCAAGAGGGCTCCTCAGGTCTGTGATCTGCAGTTTGCTCTGTTCTACCGCACACCTGCAGCTTCCAGTGCTTCCTGGTGTGAGTCACTCCTGCAGGCAGCCTCCATGCATGGTCCACAGCTACCTTACAGCTGTCTGTTTGCTACCCAGCCTTGTGTGGAATGCTACCTAGCTTAAAATGCTTTGCAGATAGATTTTAGAACCTCTTTCCTTTTTTGTGTTACTATAAAAGTCAACAAAAAGATTTGCTCCCAGCCTTGTATCTTCGAGTGTCAGCATCAAACTTTGCAGTGTTATGTGTGTTGAGAACACGTCTTTATTCATTTCTGTTCTTGATTGTCTCTAATTTCTCCAGGCTTACCTTAAAAATACTTTGCATTCAGTAGCACATTTTCTGTGCCATTTATTTACCATTTGTTTATTGTTTCAATAAAAGCAGAAGAAACACAACGTGACAATTAACAGCATGTATTGTTTCTCTAAGACAATTCTTATAATTAGTATGTTAATTTCCCACAAATATGACCAAAGCTATATTAGCAACCAGTATTACCATATGCTTCGGGGAAAAAAATAATTATCAAATTGTTTAAGAGTCTTCTGGGAAAGGAGAATAGAAGATCTGATTTAAGACAGTATGATGTCTTGAGAAAATTACACTATGTCCCTGTCATATTTTTATCTATTATGGTGCTGTCTGCTGATGCATTTCCGTTTGAAGAGTGTTATAATTTATCATGCAACTAGAGATCTTCTGAATTATGGCTAGTAAAGAATCAGTAAGCAGAACATAAGAATTTGCTGAATGTGTGGTAGAAAGCTAACCACTAGCTAAAGGTAGAGTTGGTCCTGTCAGATCTACTTGTATGTTATTACCAAACCTTGACATTAGTTGTGGGTTTTTTCTTTCTTTTTAGCAAGGGAATTTGGGCAATAATTATTGATAAGATTTTTAAAAAGAATCATTGCTTTATATTCTCTCTGTACTTCTGTATATTGCAATCCAGCCCAAATTTTCTTCTCATTGCTGTGTATTAAAAGATCCAGGATCTAGCCAAAGGAAAGATACCTCCTTCTGGGCTTCTGTAGCCCAGATAACCTTAGATATCTTCTGCTGATTCAGACTCTTATGATGATTATTTCATCTTTTCTCACCCTGGAAACACACACATTTCTTGTCTAAACTATGGAGTGTAAAGACAAGCAGTGCAGTGATGCCATACACTGATGAATCAATGTGAAAGGAGTTTGGCAAATTATAGCTTAGTTTAAAAAGAGGAGGCCCTTTCTAGGCATTTAGGCCCTTCCAAGTTCAGGTATTTCTCTTCAAATAGGGTGGAGTGGGAAAGGTTAGCCAGTTTGGTGCGTACTTGTTTTCCAGATTTCATAAGAATTCTCTACTGTTTTAAGTCTTTTCAGTTTTTCTGACTTATTATTTAGAGCAAGTACAAAAAAATTCATTACCCCCTTCTTAGTGACATTAACGTTCTGGCTAAGGAAGCCTAGAGGAGCAAATTAGGCAGAATCTAAATACATAGAATAACCTTTAGCTTTATCAGCAACTCCAGCTCTTTGTTTCTTATAGGTATATAAGAATTTCTTGCAGAGACTAACCAAAGAAAAGGCTGAAAATCTACTCTGAAAGAACATAAACTTTTGAGAAAAAGCTCATAAAAATAGTCTGCAACCGTGTTCTGTTTTTCTTGCATGGCTACTCAAGTGGAATATTTTCTAGCCTTTTGTTTCTGTGAAACTGCACTAGATATGCTGAAAGCCTGGAGGTTGCCTCTGAATTGGGATGTGGAGTATTCTTTCACATTGTGTGATATTTTATAAGAAGAATTTGAAAGGAAAAAAAATGCACTGCAGGCCCCTAAGAGTCAAAAATCAAAGAAAGCTGTATTAAAGCTGGATGAACATTTGTTGGAAAAATATCCCTCCAATATAGTAAGACAAAAAATGTTTATTCATTCTAGTTTATTTTGTGTGATTGTGCACTCTGAAACTTAATTCTCCCAAAAGTTCTGAAAAATCAGGTTGCTGTGTTTTCCTAATGAAGTAGTTTGACTTTTCACATGAAGCCCATGATGTTTAGTATTTTAATGTCTTAAATATTAAAACTAAAATGCTGAAAATCCAATTAACATAGTTGTCTCCCAGGCAACTGTTATATTTTTTAAAGAATATATTCAATCTGATTTTTTTTTTCTGAAAATTTTATTTATCCAGCTCAGATACACATCTTTCTAAAAATCCAAGATGTATGTCCACAGACTGTAGGAAACAGATACAAAGGCAATGTTATCAGTATTATTAACAGTTTGTTTCCTGATCAAAAAAGCAGAATTAAACAAAATTTTTTTGTATTAACATTGTCTAAATATTATGGTTAAATATGGATTCAGCACTGATATTGATGAAGGTCTGTCACGGGCCAGAGCTTACTTCTGAACAGTATGCTGAAGAAGCTCATAGTTTAATTTAAGGGACAAGATGAAGAGTTTTTTTCAAGTAGGTAACACAGTACCATGTGTAATGATGTATTTAATCTTTTTTTCATAATTGAGGAGTTTTTGACACTTGTCTTTTGAGCCTATGATATTTCCGTGAGATCCAGGAAATCTCAGGATTTCCCAGGCAAGTAATTAAGGGTGTGTACAGGCTTAAGAGATTATAAAGTGCAGCCAACACCTTGTGATCACGTAACACACCCAGGAGCACGAACAAAAGCTTTGTAGATTACAGCACGGGGACTTACGGGGCAGACGGTTTGCTACTGAATATACAGCATTACAAAACTTTGATTTCCATCCTGGACATTCATCTTTAGCTGAAGATTAGTTGGAGTTGCTTCTTTTTTCAATCTAGAGTCACACATTCCACCTTTATCTTTGCTAACAGTAACTTTGCTTTAAGTAACTTTTAGCCTATCTAATGGCAGGCAAATTTTAGGCACTGAAACCCATTTAATGCTTGATCAGCTGAGGCGACTATGGGGAATATGGGCTGAGAGGGGTCAAATCCCACTAACTTTGCTGTCACCAGGAAAATGGTCTATACAAACCTGTCTTGCACTATGGCTATTTTACCACCTGTGGATTTAATATTGTAAAAAGGCAGTTTGCTGCATTGCTTATAAGCTAAGCCACCGAGCAGAACGAAGAAGTGAGACTTGTAGATGTTTACAAAACTGACTTCATTTTAGAAAGCATGAACAAGTTCAAGTCCCCATTAGTAAATCTGGACCAATAACATCAATGCTTTTCCAATGCATTTTTAAAAAATATTATATACAACAGAATTAAAATATAAATGGATTCAGACTGAATCATCCTTTGTAAAATGTTAGTAGTTCAAAACCCAATGTAATTCATTTTTATGTGTATTCAAACATAGTGAAATGCCTTATAACTGTGTGAAAATTTCAGGAAAATCTCTAGCTCACAGAACAGATTTATAGCAATTCTCAAACATGTAATCCCAGATAAACCATGCACTGCAAAATATAAAAGGAGTTAACTTAGGGACCTTGTATACATTTGTCATAAAACAATGAATATGAAATAAAACAACTAATAAAATATTTTAAAAATAATTTAACTCCTTTTAGAGGAATTGCACAAGATTCCAAGAGACAAACTAGAACAATCGAAGAGCATTCAGTATCAAAACACAAAGCAGTCAGTCTTGTTTGCAAAATGAAAGGCTTAAGAATATTCAGCAAATATAATTATTTGATTAGTTCAGCATCAGTGGGTACTTCATCATGGATAATGACAGTGAATGGCCTTAGGTGTCTAATTGTTCACATACATTCATTGCATTCATCATGACAACTTCTGTGAGAGCATAAGGTATTGTTTGTATACAAGTTAATGATACCATGTATTTCCAAATCACATGTCCAGGATATTGTCTTCAGGGTAAAACCCCATATTGTTAAAGTATTGCTTTTCAAACTGTAGAGTATTGGTGCTGATTTTATTTTAATTACTGAAACAGCTAAGCTTCAGTTTCCCAGTAAAAAGCTAATGTAATAAAATTTCTATCTTTTACTCCATAATAAATGTTAAAGGAAAACTATACTTTCTTTAGAACTAGAGTCCACAAAGAAACATCATGACTCTTTTAATTACAAAGATACTATGGGATGCAATTACATTGGATTAAGGTAGTGGTTGTACCATGGTTGGTTTAATTTTACAGATTTGGTGTGATAAAATGGTAACACCTTCCTTTTTGAGTTGAGCTGTGATTGTGCTGAAAATACTTTGCAACATATAACTGAAGCCTAGATTCACTCTCTGAGAATATGTAGTGGATATGAACACAACAACAATACAGTCCAAACTTATAACTTGACTGCACAAACTGATTTTAGATATGAGCAAATTGTGCAAAACTGGTATGCTGCATTATACTAATCAGTTTAACTTTATTGTGGAAAATGAATTTATGATAATATACCACAGAATCATTATGCATTTGACCTTATTAAACTGGAGTAGAAGCAAATTGTATACCATTGACCTTAACCTTGGCTCACTGTGTAGATGAAAGAAAATAATTGCACTAGCAAAAATAATAAATGGCTGCACGCAGCTCAGCAAATTGAATGGACCTTGGCTTAGTGCTATTAGGAATGATTTAGCCTATAGAAATTGCGTTTTGTAATTAACAGTGAACAGGGACAGGAGAAAAGATACTAGTCCACTGGCTGCCTTTAAGCAAGAGTGGATGGATGCAATTGTATTAGCAGTTAGTTGTTATAAATATTGAGATTGGTTTTAAAGGCTGGAACGGAAGAAATGCATGGCAGGGTGGAGATGGAAATTATGGCTAGAGGCCTAGAATGAGGTGGTTTTGTAATCCAAATGAGATCAGTAACTAAGGAATCCCTAACTATTATTACAATTAAGGAAATAGAGCTATTGAGACTTGCTGCCTATGTGACTTTGGTGGAAATTTGGCTCAGGCACTGTGAAGAAAAAAGACTGGAAAGATGCCTTTCCTGAGGTCAATGAAAATATTCCAGTCTTCATTTTGGGTAAATAGCATATTTGCAATTGATGCTGCTGGACAGTGGAACAGGTCATGGGTGTATGCATGTGGTCACTTAGGTGGAAGGATATGCAGTCCTTCTTGTTCCAGAACTGATAAACCAGCAGCTCCAAGACCTTACTGCAGGGATTGGCATTTAAGTGGCACAAAGTCTCCCAAGGCCGCTTGAGATTTGATTTTATACCTATTATTCAACAAAAATAATAAGTTGCATGGTGGTTGTTTTTTTTTCCCCCTCCAATTGCTATTCTTTCTTCCAGAAGGGATAAAAAGTCAGGTTCTGCTTTGTCCTATTAATTTAATTAGTATTGGATTGATGTAATTGAGAGCAGAATTTGTCCTGTGCTGTTTAAATTAAATGAGAGCTCCATCAGGCTGATTCTTTCATATTACAGTGCATCTTCATTACAAGATCATTTAATTCCCTTGGTGATTTCAGTCCTTTATTCCTTTCCTCATGCAGCATATCACTCTGATACCATCAGTCAGGTAGGGCATTTTACTGCTTCCTTCACAGAATTTGGCTATTCCCAAAAGAAGAAAACACACACAAAAAGGAGGGGCAGGGGGGACCTTGATAAACATTTTGTATTTTGCTTTTAATATTAATGCTGCATTACGAATGGCAAGATTTCACTACTAACACAAGCATTCTGAGAATATTTTTTGTGGCAAAGCAGTGCCACACAACGTTTACTGCCCAGGTGTTAACATGAAAGGGGGACACATTGGCAGTATAACCAATACACAGTTCGCCATCTTTGCTAGAGTAAGTTTCATGCCAAACTGTCCTGGTTTTGGCTGGGATAATTTTCTTCCTAGTAGCTGGCATAGTGCTGTGTTTTGGATTTAGCACGAGAATAATGTGATAACACACTGATGTTTCAGTTGTTGCTAAGCAGTGCTTATACTAAGTCAAGGACTTTTCAGCTTCCCATACTCTGCCAGTGAGGAGGTGCACAAGAAGCTGGGAGGGAGTATAGCCAGGACAGCTGACCCAAACTGGCCAAAGGGATATTCCATACCACATGATGTCAAGCTCAGTATGTAAGCAAGCTGGGGCGACCACTGCTCGGGGACTGACTGGGTGTCGGTCGGTGGGTGGTGAGTGGTTGCATCACTTGTGGGATTTTTTTCCCCTTGGATTTTGTTACTCTCTCTCGTTGTTATTTTCCATTACAATATTATTAGTATTAGTATTAAACTGTTCTTATCTCAACCCACGAGTTTTCTCACTTTTACTCTTCCAATTCTCTCCATCATCCCACTGGGGGGAGGGAGGGTGAGCGAGCAGCTGTGTGGTGCTCAGTTGCCGACTGGGGTTAAACCACGACACAAACACATGAAGTTTTAATTATAAGCAGTTTGAAATATTTATGCTCTTTGCATTTCCTTATCCTTGTACAGAAACAAGACAAAAGTTCTTTTGAAATCTGATGACAGAAAGTATTTGATACCAACACTATGCACTTGTGGTGCGTAATTAATTAGTCTGAGTGAATATTTATGTTGTTGGGTTTTCTATTATTGTATTCTCTGCTTAGTGATACCTTAAGCCAAAAAGTGTCATTGCTCAAAAAGACCTGAAAGTAATAATCCTTCCCCCCCTCCTGCCTTACCTCCCTTCTTCAGTCCAAAAAGACAGTTTGGTCCACTATGGGAATGAAGCGTCACTGCGTATGTGTGGTTTCTGGAATGATATCCACAGCTCTGAGTGAGTCACTTAAGCATCCCTTTCAACACATATGTTTGAAGGTGCATTTAGCATCTAAGGCCCTTTTGTGCATTTGAACACTCACATCAGTTCTTTTAAAGGCTTAGCTAAGCTCACCGCTTTTTTAATATCACAGCTGGCACCACAATGCTGTGGTTACCTTTGTAAAAAGTCTTTGTGGCTAGCACAGATGCCCACAAAGAGATAAGACCTGGGTTTTATGCCCTCTTCAGCTTTGAATCTTTCCTGTATGCCAAAACAACTAAGACTCATTGGCTTGGAAAAGTGAAAAGAGAAGATGATATTCTAGAGCTGACTAGGGGAGAAGACATGCAATCTACACCAAAACATGCCTTGTGGTTTTGTGGATTATTTTTTCCTTCAACGTAATGACAATAAAACGTAAAATATAGAAACATGTTCTCCCCTTTTCTGGAGAAATAACTAGTCATTTGATTGATATGTATGTATGTATACATATATGCACACATACATATGTATATATATGTGTATATATATAACATCTTTTCCTGGTTTTTTGAATAATTACTGTGCCTCTTCTGAAGCTCACAGTCATAAGTTCCCATCAGGTGGGCTCTGAGTCTGCCTGCAGGACCAGACCCCAAAGGGAAACTAAATGGAAGAAAACCTTAGGTGCAGAGATCATTGTACATTCAGCAGGATTTTTGAGGAGTGTTATTGAAGTTATGCACTCAGGTCCTTTCACGTATTTGAACTCTCATCTTTACAGTTGGTCTGATTTTAAGAACAGGTACCATCAGCTGAAAAGTGATTCTTCTTTATTTTTTCCGTCTAATAACATGTTCCTAGTCTGAAAGAGAGAATCAGTGCTTTCTGATGGGTACACCACAGTGTCATCTAAGATGGGGAAGGGAAAATGTGATGAGCAACAGAGAATTGTTGTGGTATCTGGCAATTGTTGGAAAGAACAGATTTACTTAGACATGGAATTTTAAAAAAAAAAAACACAACACAGAAACATGGATAGATGTGTAAACTAACACAGACTTGTCTAATTCTGAACTGCAACTTCTGCAAGATGGAGAATCCACCACTGCACAATTAACTACGTCATGTAAGTTCAATAGCAATCCCATTTTCTATCCTTCATTAATGTAACATCAGAAAAGTGTCTACACTGCAGACTGAAGTGTACTGTAGCCATACCTGAGTTTTAAATGAGCTGTCTTGGATACTGGGAGTCCTTGCCAAGACCAAGGTAAATTAATCTTCCTAATCTCTGTTTTGTCATGTGTATGCAGCTCTCATTACCCAGACTAGCTCATATAACATTAACTTGGGTATCTTCTAACTACACAGTTTTCCATATTTCAGATATATACAAAATCAGTTTGCTTTTTCAGTCAACCAAGAAAAAGCCAGCTGCTTATGGTATAGTCCAATCAAAATGTTTCCTATCCTTGCAAGTCCCACAACACCTCTTATCCACCATTGTCCCAAGCTGCATGCAGTAGTAACACTACCTGCGTGTTTATCAGGTCTCCTGAAGTTGCTGCCTGGTAAGCATAGTTTTGTTGTGTTTGTTTTTTTCTGACCATTATTTCAGTACTACCATGTCCCTTACAGCTGAACTCCTCCATTTACCTTGTACTCCAGGTCTTCTATAGATTGCAGGATTTGATAATCTCCCTTCCATCTTGCCCCATGACTTGCTCTCACTCTGAGCCTGGATATCCCTGGCTCAGCGGGATATCTAGGCAACTGTCCAGTGCCACAAACAGGACAGACAGACAACTTGACAACCCACTTGATTAGCGTGGATTTGAGTATTTTAATTTGGAAATGGAAAGAAGAACAATGTTTACAGGTTCACTTCTAGACTTTTTTTCACTGACTGTTCTAAAGGGTAAAAAATGGAGCAGTGAACTGGCTAAATACAAACCAAATACACAGGAAGTATGAAACAAAAGGATCAAAGAGAAGGAGGGAGAAATACAAGCAGAAACTGGTAAATACAGTTTACCATTAACATGTGTTAAAAAATATGTTTTTATTTCATATGTATGTACTCTCATAAAAAACATTGCCACAGTATCCAACTAACTGCTGTGCCTCAATCTAAAGAATCACTTCTGCACTGTGGCTTTTCTTGCAGTAAGACTGTATAACTATCATCTGTGCAACTATGTGATCAATCCAATCTGTGATTATTTGATGAATTCTTTATCTCACAAGGCCTTTATCTCATAGGCTTTTTCTGGCCCATAAGGAGGGTTTTTTTCAGTGCTAATTAAGTAACTTTTTTTTCTACTGCCTTCAAACATTTTTATTTTTTTTACTTACATCATGTGAAAAAAAGAAAAAGCGGCATCATTGGAAGAAGGTTTACAAACGCCATCATCTTTTCTCCACCAAAAAGATTCAGAGGACCAATTAATGATATATTTCTCTCTAATAAAAAATGTTGCTGTGTAGGTCCATAGAACAACTTCCCAACCCAGAGCTGAGAAACCCAATTGACTGGGGAAGGGTAGGAATTAATCAGAATACATTAATGAACATTTATAAGGGCTGTAAGCAATGCTATACATATGACATTGCATAGGTTGAACATCTGACTGAAGAAGAACCTGAACCCCTTGGATGAATAATCAGGATGTTCTTATTTCCTGATACAAGTTATATCTTAATGCATCTTTCCTCCTTTTTTTTGGTTAGTTGTCTTTAAAATTAATCCCAATCTTTTGATTTAGTTCCAAAATAATTATTTAGAGCCTCATGAAGCTTGATAAGCTTGATTCTCTGTAGCTAGCAGTCCATGCTCCATGACTTTGGTAGCAAGTTATGCTCTAGAGTTAAAGCCTTGCAGGTAGGAAGCTCAATTAGAGGTTTTCCTAAAGGGCTTGATGTGCTTGAGTGTTCCACAGTGTAAAGAGTCTGGTAATTCCTGTGGCGCTAAATCCTTCAGCGTGCTCTTTTGGGGAAGCAAGAACAACATATCAAGGAAATGATGCTGACCTTCTGCCTTGCAGGCAACCTCACAGATGTTATACTCTCAGTAGGTGAATGGATCCTCAAAGTGAAGAAACACACCCCTTATCAAGATTTGAGTTAAGATATTAATAAGTGCCCCCTTACAACCATTATCTACGGGCATCATTTTCAGCCTCTGACTTTCTTTTAATTAAAACTCCATTTGCTACATGTAGCTGTTTAAGTCTTGCAGATTGCAATATTTTGTCAAACTCTTGAATTTGTAACACAGAAATATGTTCAATAATGCCTTTCATTCAGCTTTCTTATATTTCATAATGGTGGCACAATAAGAAAAAATAAAACATGGTACATTGCTTGTTCCTGTACCATTGATGTGAAAGCAGAATGCAATGAATATAAAAGACACTGTAAGCAAGATCATTGCAGAAAAGCCTGAGGCTTATCATTTCTTATAGTGTTCTTGCTGTAAAGATTCATAGAAGTTTGATTTTTAAAAATATCTCAAAGATAATTTTTTTTTTTCTTTTTTCTCTTTCTCTCAAATTTGTGAGAGTTCTTCCTTTTGAACAATGCCTGATAATGTGTTGCTTCAGCCTTTCAGGCCATCAAAAAACCCTGTGGGTGCAATGCCTTATACTTTTCCAGTGGGATCATCACCAGGAGCAATTTTTCACGTTTCAATCTACACTGCTGCATTAGTATAGCAGGGATTTAGTTAGTGCCAGTTGAACAGAAGTTTTATATATGAATATCCATTAGGTCATAGATTGAAATTGCTAAATTATTTCATATCAAATACTTTTAGATCATAGTGGTTTGGGGTCATGATCTGCCAAGTTGGACTTGATTTGAAATGGTCACCTTGTGATAAAAACCTCCTTATCCTGCTCATTGTATTTCCAATTGTAATGCAGTGCTGCACAGAATATGATCTCAGGTTGTACAGTTTTGGAGAGGGCTTATTTGATACCTCTTACTTCCCCATCTGTACTTATTTCTTTGTATGAAGTGCAGTGCCTAGAGACAGTCCCACTGTGTGTTTTAGATTGTTGTTTCATAGCAGTGTTTCAGAGTAGTCTTAATTCTGCCACTTGGCAGAAGGAGTCTTCCATCAGAGAAGTTATCAAAGTCCCTCTTTCGAATGCATCAGCATTGCTAAGTGAACAACATTTGCTTATTTATCTGACATTGCTTATGCCTTAACAGGTTTTGGCTCTTTTCTCTGGGAGTAGAGGAAAACTCTCTTTTATGGACACTGTGTTTTCAATGTAGGTATTTCACTGTCATCATTTATGCTTTTTGATACATTTTGGCATTGTTTCCTATTACTATACCTAATATTAATACGTATAGTGAAAGCCTAATGCACCAAAAAGTCTTCTTGTAAAATCTGTTTGGTAGCCTAGCTGGCCGGTTTATTTTTTATGTGTGGCTGCACCATTGCCACCAGCTACAAAATAACTGTTCATTTCTGCTATTGGCAAAAATACAGCCTTGATAAAAACGTTCAAAACATAGTTTCATCTTAAGAATACCTTACATCACAGAAAATATAAGTATAGACATTGGGGAGTCACACCCAGGTATGCCATATAAATAAAATCTAATATATATTCAATACAATATACTACTACTCTTTGAATTCTGTCTGGTCTCTTCATGCTCATGAAGATCTACGTATGAGTAGTATCTTACCTCAAAAGAAGCCATACTGATTTCAGGAGAAGAATTTGAGAGGTAAGACATTACCCAGTTTAAGGAACAGCTGCAGAGGCTTTTGAAATAGGCTTCCCCAATATGAATTCATGCAATACTGACATCTTTCAGATGTAGTAGAAAAATCATTCTGTAATAAAACACATTGATCAATCAAACTCTCAGGAGAAGCAGGAGAAGCAGTGAGATGGTACAAGGATGCATCCATTACCCAGAAGCTAGATAGAGGATATAGACTTCTATGTTTCTTGGAAGGAAATACTTTATTACTAGAAAATCAATTACATTTATTTTACAAGTCTTATGGTGGCTTAGAGGCGGGTTTTTTTACCCCCCTCTATAACTAGAACAATGACACACTGCTTCTCTGTGATCATGAAGGATCAATATTCACTAGGCATTGTATCAGAATTTAGTGTATTTTTTAAAATGCTGCATGTAAGTTGAATGTGCCAGCAGAATTGAATTAAGGTCACTTATCAGTGCAAGTACAGTTTACTTTTACATTCATGTGTAAGATATATCACACAGTCTTATGTCTGATACATCACGTAAAATGTGTTGGTTTTCTATGGCTTGTTTTCTAGCCACAAAAGAACACAGTTGTCAAACAAACTAAAATGAAATTCTCCCTGCCACTTTAATTTCTCAGCTTCGTAACCTGGCAATTAAGTGTTAACCTGCCTGGCTTAGCACTGTGTTATATCAGTCATACAAGGTTGAAACAGGTTAGATGTACTCATTTCTATAAACAATTACCGGACACCTCATTCACATACGCATTCTATTCAAAGCCATTACATGGCTCATTTGATATAAGACTGCATTTGTGTTGCTGTATTTATACTTTATTTTGGATAGGGTAAATGTGGTGGGGTTTTTTCCAAGTATTTCCTTATCCTGTCTTTAGCAGATTATACATGCCTCCATAATTTATTTGGGAAAAAAAAATAATTCACAAAATAAAGATACTGGTGCTTCCAGAATACCTTGAGGAATTGTTAGCTCCAGCAGTAGAAGCTATGGTATCCAGAGTGTCTGCTATCAATATACACATGCCAAAACTAGAAGGGAGAAAAACTGCAACAGTTTTTCAAAATTGTAAATTATTTCAAGATACAAATTCAGTCCTACCACTTGGAATAAAGAATTTGGACCTTCTTATCATCACAAGAACATCTTAAAAACATCTTCCCTGGTCATGGATATGGACCTTCTCTAATATGATGGATGTGGCACAGGATCTCCTTTCTGCAAGATCTGAACTTTGTGCAGTAGACTTAGATGGGAGTTCAGCTTCTGTAATGATTTCTTGGGTATTATTAATATTTGGCATAACTAAAAATCCTTCACCATTACTATGCAAGATTACACTCAAGGAGACATACTGTACATTTATTATCTCAGCCTTCTGGTCAGTCCAGGTTATGTAAGGGATTGGCCCAGGATATAATTGGTCCCAAATCAAAGCAGTATCAAGAACAAGATGCATGTGCTCCAAACAGAATACCACAGCCAGGGCTGAAGAATGAGTTTGGAGGTTTTATTATTACAGAAATGTAAGTGTGAAGTCTTATACTTCATTTTAGAAGTAGTGATGGGCACTTGGTGAGATACTAGGAAAACTTCTGGATTTCTAAATGGCAAAATGAAGATTTATTTGGTCTTCATGCTGGTAATTTACTTTTGAACATCTGAGGAGTTTTGACTAAGTTTGAAGAATGAAGTGATGATTATTTTAGGCTTATCACTCCAGATCACAGTCCTGCATTCCTTGCACACCCAACAAGCTTCTGGTGAGATCACTGAGAGTTTCTTGTGCATAAAGAATGCAAAATCAGGTTCCAAAGAAATGTTTGGACAAAGCCACTGTGAGACTTTACTCCTTTTGTAAAGCCTTTTGTCTTGGTTTCAACCCAATGCCTGAATTCTCTTCTTCCTTGACGCTCATTATTTATGAAAAATGCATCAAGATTCATTTGCACTGTTGAGCACTTCCAAGAGATTTCATTAGACATTTTTATGTGCAAGGACCATTTTGGAGAATATATGTGCTCTTATGTTCAGTGCTTACTCTAGTTTCTTTTCCTGGCAGTTATGACAATTATTTACCATAGTCTTCCAGAGGTTAGAAAAGAAGCAGTAAAAACACGGTGTGAAATCCTGACTCCATTGAAATAGAAAGGAACTCTGCTACTGACTTCAGCAAAGTCTGTGTCTCCACAGCACACTTTTCATTGGTTCTTGCTAGAATGAGAACTGCCTCACGTACAGTCAACTCATTCAAAGTCCAATTCCTTTCTGAGGTCCTTTTTATTAGAAGTTCAGGTTCATTAAAAAAATCAGGTTTTAAAAGCAATGCAAAATACATTCCAAATTGCAGCAGAAAAATCTTATTCGTGTTTAACAGCATTTGAAATACTTTCAATACTGCACTTTTCAAGCTATCAAATAGGACTTTGATACTCACTCTAAAGAGAATTTCATTTATGCTGCCTTGGTAAGACTATTTATCTGCAAATTCTTTGTGGCCAATCACATTTACTCTTTGTCTCAAGAAGTTGTCAGTCAAGATGTTTTTGGCTTTGTTGAACAGCACGTGAAGCTGCATTGCACCCCAAAATCACTGACATATTAACAGAGATCTCCCCAAAGAACTGATACAATCCTCATGGATGCTGGTCTCAACAAAGATCACGGGTACAGCTCTGCACATGTGATTCCTGTGAAGTAGCAAACAGAAAAGCATGCTGTACATTTGTAGAAAGAGTCCTGGCCCTCAAGAGAAGTAGAGGCATTAACCCAGATTACAACACATATGAGACACTGTAGCACCATGAGCAGGCACAGTTTAAGACTGAACAGATTCAGAATTTTTGATTTAGTTCAAGAAATTTAAATATTTTAATTTAAGTCATTCCAAAAGCTCACCCCACTAGTTTTGCTTTTCAATAAATTTTGAATTGATTTGGTATTTGGAATATTTTATCATCTTGTGAAAAAAAATATTTCTGGAAAGTACACTCTCCACTAAATAGTACTGAGGTGGAAAATCCCCAATCAGTTTTACTGACATCTGACCCTGCAAGTTGACTGACATGACTTAACAGATCTATATGGATATGTTCAGCTCCTGTTTTTGCTTTTTTAATTCAATGCAGTCACTCCTTTACTTCTCTGTCTATGAGTGACCTGACAAAGCCTACTCTAATCAGTGAGATTTCAACTAATCTTAAAGTTCACATCTCATGTTGCTGAATTTAATTTATATTATAAATATTAATTATTTTGTATTTTAATAATCTTATGCTGCCAGAGTTACATAGGAATAGCTTCAGAGACCTACCATCTGGGTTGTGCATTAGGTCTTCTTGCCTTTTCTCAGTGATCACCAAGTTGCTGGCAGGCAATAGTTTCAGATAATTTCCATCTAATGGCTTGAAATCATATAAAGAACAAAGGAAAGTTATAATGAATCATAAAAGACATTTTCATTATCCAATAATAAACTAGATGCAGTTATTGAATGAGACAGTTCAGTGTTGTTATATCCTGGAAAATTTCACTGAATTGTAGCTAACAGTATCTTATGCCCACAACTAAGCATGAGTAGGAATGAGATTTATGAAGCAAAAGCAATAATAAAAATTCTGAACTTTCCGGATTTCAAAAATGCATTGAGATCAACATTGAATTCTGTTTACTAAAATAATTGCAGCCCTAGTCTCTTTGACGGCATCTTATCTTTTATACAGAGGAGAGAAAAAAAACCCCAAAACAATAGAACTAACAAGTATGGTTTGTCATGGATGACCAAATGTATGATTTCTATCCTAGCATTAAAAGATGAATACAGAGCTGTGACACGGAGATTACATCTAATCTAAAAGCAGTGACTTATATAGCTGCAGGCATACTGTTAGAAATTGGCCTTTTATCACATCTCCCCTTTCCATTTTTTCAATTCCAATCAAAAGGCTCATTGATTTTGCTTGCCTATAGCAGGGAGACTCCAATAAATAATGAGGAAAAAAATGTTCTTTTAAAAAAATAAATAATCTGCTAGTGCAGTGCAGTGAGATGAATGCTTAAAATGTTAAGACCATCAGTTCTTCAAGGGAGCAATTCTGTAAATATTATTTGGTCACTGAAGTCAACAGGACCATTCAAATGAGTAAAATTTTTGTTTGAATCCCAGCTTTGACGTTGCCATCAAAATTATTTTCTTACCAGCTATTCAGTAGCACTCATTAAATTCACCCATGGAGTTGTTTGCAGAAGTAGCAATGCTACTTACAAGTTGAGTGTAGTTACCCAGGTACAGTATTTTACAAGAACATAAAAATCAGCAGCCTCTGCTCAGATGAGCTTATGATTATTAGACTGAGAGTGAAGCATCTTGGTGAGGAAAAAGGTAATAGTTTAGGAGACACAATACAGAGGAATTTGGGCAATATTTTTGGTAGGAAAGAAATATTATGTAGGTTGCTGTCGGCTTTGCTTTTTCATTACACCGAAACTTTCAAAACCTGTACCTCAAGATCTCCAAGTATATCACTCAACTCTAAAGAAGATTTCAAAAGTCATCCTTTGACCTTATCAGTGCTGCTTTTAAGCATTGCATGGTTGCAAACAGTGGAGTTCTTCATTTCAGGCACAGGTGGCATGAAAAAGGATTGTCTCATGGCTAATGTGTGTGTGTTTCATCTTGCCTTGAGATACCACATACACGAGACCAAACTAGTTATGGAAAACTCCCAAGAAGTTGCAGTCACACTGCTTCCATCTACACTGGTATAAATGACTTTATAAGGTGCTGTAGAGTCACACCACTCTTTGTTCTATTTTTAACCTTGGAATATTATTATTTAGCCTAAGACAAAAATAATTTCATTTTTCTGGTTCTTCTTTCTCCTTCTGTAAATATGAGATGGATCTCAAATACTTAAGTTCCCTTTAAGTGCTTATAAAATCATAACTACAAAATAATAATTTATTATATGCTCAGCATTATTTATCCTTATAATATAATATTTTCCTACCCGTATACCTGCTTTTGCTGATCTGGGCAAACAAGTTATGCAGGCCATGAATGGAAACCATTTTTCATATGTGGGAAGAGTGAACGATTGTTTTTTGCTCTGTCTTATAACTGGTGACTCAGGTCCAGTTCTCTCACAGAAGTGTTATGAAGTTTGTTCTGGTAGGAGTGCTCAGTTAGTCATACCTTAGCAGTTCAGGAAGCATGGAAAAAAACATTTAAATTGAAGCCATTGTATCCTGGAAAATTATCTCCGAGGCAGGATACTGGTATCAGATGGATAACAGGTCTTATCCAGTGTAACAATTTTTATCTTTCTTTGCTCTATTGCACAAAATATTGGAAAAGACAGATCACAAAATCCGGAGAGGACATAGTCCTGTCTTTTTATTTACTCTATAAAGTGCTATTCGTACATATGACACTAATATTAATGAAATGGCTCAGCAGTAATTGTGCAACATAATTTTCAAATCAGCATCATTCTTAAAAATCACAGCAATAGAAAAAATAGAACTATATCATTGTTGCAGGGGATGAGTGAGAAAAAGAAATGCTATACACATAGCTGTTTAGAATTATAGGGGGTTGTTTGACATAGATACTGTGCTTACTATGAAGAAAATAGCTTTTTTAATTCATAGGCATCTAGTAGGAAAACTGCATAAAGTGTCTGAAAGAATAAGATAAAAACTTTATCTCTCTTCTTCTGAAGTCTCTTGATGTATTGATTTGGATTATATCCTGTGTATATTGCATGATAATCAGATTTGTGTTTATTCATTCATATACTATGCAAAGCATCAGAATTCAAAATGAGGTATGCTTAGCTTTAAGAATATAGTCTTCTAGTAAAGCAGCAGCTACACTAAGCCATTTACTGGAGAGAATTGTTACTAAGGAGAAGATCCATTACATTTTTATAGAGACAAATCATAAGTCCATGCTTCACACTTCTGGGACGGCATTAACAATAAACTAGATAGGAAATCATTCAAAATGACATAAAGGAAAATAATTGTATGATCACTAGAGAACCTTGAAGAGACTGGGAGTTACACTTGTAAAAATTACAATAAGAATACATCCTTTACATCTTGTAAAGGAAAGGTTTATTATCTTTGTTGTATTTTGAGCACCTCGTTTTTCTGATGATCATTTGAAAATGTTTAAGTGATTTTTAGCAACTTTGCTCCTAGAGAAAGTTCTTTTTTATTATAATTTTTTTGAACTTGGAGGAAATGGTAGATGATTTTCACATTTTTGACAGGAAGACAGGAAAGAATGGGATAATAAAAATTGGGAAATTGCTGTTTATTGATAACATATCTCATATTTACATCCCATTTTCTTTATTCTTTCAGTAACCAATGAAAGAGAGAGACATGTTTATATACACAGCTATCATCCATTTTTTTATAAAGCTCAACAGCTGTTCAGTACTGCACAGCTATAGTGCTCTAGTCAGGGGCAGGAAATAAATGTTTTGACTGGATCTGCCAAATGCCTTTAGTTGATCAAAATATGCATATCTGAGATCTAATATGGACAGGATTGTAACTTCTGTTTGTGCAAAAAAATTCAGAAAATTCTTTCACAGCTTCAAGAGGGTAGAACTGTGTCCTTATGCCTTAGTCGAGATGACACACAGCTATGGGACTGATTCATGAACAGTTTCCATCTTACTGTTTGGCCTGCCATGGCCCTTTCTAGCTTATGAGATACTCATAGAAGAAAATTGAATATCTGCAGCTAAAAAGAGGAGACTTCCAGAGAAAAAAGGAAAATAGTCATCTTTGTATTAATTTACTTCTATGAATATACACCAATATGTTTCTCCTCTATTTGTGTGCAGGTTGCCCCTTATTGTCAATGGGAACTCCATAGGAGAATATGTCCTTTGGTGTCTATAGTGTTTTTCCAGTCACAAAACCAGCACGTGCATGAAAAGCACTTACGTATAGTATTCTCAGTTCTTATCATTTTCAAGGAATATTCAGAAAAATTGTTTGTTTACATGTCTAAATGTAATTTGCCTACATAATTAAGTAATTGTGGGTAAGTTTCAGAGTGGAAATTCTAACTCTGGGGTTGGGTAAGAACCTAACATACTTTGTTTGAAAACATGAAAGGAATTTGCATATGGTAGCTAAAGCTCATATATAAATATCTGTGGTATCCACTTCGTAGATGAGTTAACAAAACAGTAGGATCCAGCCGTCCTGTTCTTTCTCATAGACTAATACACTTGCCCTCATTTTAACCTCACAACACTCTAAACTAGGACTACTGAAGTCAATAGCACTGAAGTCAATAGCCACAATGAATTGCACTGAGGTCAATAGCATTATGCTACTGTAAAACTGGCATAATCACAAGAAGAATCTATCTCGGTTTAACTCCCATCTTTAACTGTCAGCTGTCTCTTTTCTTCTGCCTCCTTCAATTGACAATGACTATGTGAGAGACAGACTCCCAGGAAAAGCCTTCTAGCACAGATGGGACAAAGGAAAGCCGGAAGGACAAATGTTACAGTCAGGCTTATAAATCTCTGCTGAGACAGGTAAATAAGAAGATGATCTACCAGAGAGGTGATCGTAAGTCAATAATGAAAGTTTTCTGAGGTTAAGTAGACAGTGTATATTAGTTAACTGCTGAAGAGATTGTATGATGGAATTTCCAATTGTGGTTTTATAAATATGCATGAGTGCTTCCACTATTCTTGGACCAGGATGCCTCTCTGAGCAACTTTTCTTTTAAATTGCAGTAATTCTAGTCTGCAAAAATAAAGAACAAAAATCCAGAAAATAGGAATACACAAACCTCAAGGTATGCAAGTGTGCTGGTTTTGGCTGGGATAGGGTTAATTTTCTTCACAGTAGCTGGTATGGGGCTATGTTTTGGATTTGTGCTGGAAACAGTGTTGATAATACGGGGATGTTTTCGTTACTGCTGAGCAGGGCTTACACACAGTCAAGGCCTTTTCTGCTTCTCACCCCACCCCACCAGCGAGTAGG
>NW_008794951.1:7134515-7143704 GCF_000699145.1 Aptenodytes forsteri
CCACACCATATGACGTCATGCTCAGCATGTAAAGCTGGAGGAAGAAGAAGGAAGGGGGCACGTTCGGAGTGATGGCATTTGTCTTCCCAAGTAACCGTTACGCATGATGCAGCCCTGCTTTCCTGGAGATGGCTGAACACCTGCCTGCCGATGGGAAGTGGTGAATGAATTCCTTGTTTTGCTTTGCTTGTGTGTGCGGCTTTTGCTTTACTTATGAAACTGTCTTTATCTCAAATTTTCTCACTTTTACTCTTCCGGATTCTCTCCCTATCCCACCTGGGGGGAGTGAGCGAGCGGCTGTGTGGGGCTTAGTTGCCAGCTGGGGGTAAACCATGACAACAAGTCATATTCTGACAGAGTTTACAAGTAAATTGGCTCCAGAAAATAACTTTTTAAAATGTTAAAATCAGAAGTAAGACAAGAGAGAATAAAAACACAACAAAGTTAAAATCACTTATGTAAAAAGGATGGTTTGAGAAAAGTAATTCTGGGCAGTTTACTTTGGCAAATGTCATATATCTACAAAATGGCTCATGAGTATGACCATCTTTGTGTGATTTAAGGGCGACCAAAGGCTACTGGTTACATTAGAAATATTAATACTTTACAACATTAAGGTCATAATGTTTTCTCTATCACCTTCTACTCCCCTAACTCTGATATCTTTAACACATTTCTCCAGATATTGGGAACATGCTGGTGGTTACTCTCTTTTTAAGTTTTTAATGGGTACACTGCAAGACTTGCAGGGGGCAAGTTTTTCTTGTGAAGGTTTTTATGGTGACTCAGCTAACACTGTGATCAAGCCTCAGTTCTCGTATATGGATGAGGCTACATGGACTTTAGTGGAGTCAGAGTTAAGTAGCTGATGGTCTGACCTTATCTGTCAACAAGAGACACATAAGGATCATAACCTCTTTGCTATTCTGGACCTTTAATAGACTTTCCCATTACTATATATTGGGAGCTTTAACAATTTTTGTTGTATTTTATCATATTATAAATTACAGTTAAGCAGGATAGATTTTCACCATGAAAAGTATTAAGAGAAAAATTGTTGTAGTCTGACAATAATTGCCATGATATAAAAAGAAGTATGTATGAAACTTTCAGAAAGTCTATTCTTTGTGTGCAATTAAATTATTTATATGGTGTATAATTAATATGTTCGGTGATTTTGGTAAAGAGGCTTAGCTTTTAATCCTTCTCTAAAGATAAGAGATCACAGGAGTGAAATGCAAATTTGAGGTCTTATTTTATGTTTGTACAATAATATCAAGCACTCTTCACTGTGGATGAGTATTAAAAAAGAACAACAAGAAATCCAGAAATCCCCATGGGCTAATTATTACATTATCAATGCAAGCAAATTCCTCAGCACAATGCTGAAAGAATTAGGCATAACAGCAGTTCAGCGCTGTCTGAATCCATGGTGTAGCAGATCAGAAGGTGTTGAAATACCTTAGTTTCTTATAGGTAATTTGGATATCTAATAGGTGTAGTAATTAAATGCTCTAAATGCATTTATTTAAGGAAAAATCTTCCCAGTTTCAGAGGCTGCAGAGGCCCCAAATACTGCTGAACTGCCAGTTTCATTACACAAGGTTGGAGAGAGTGAGAAAGAGAGACGGACAGACTCCAGAGTCTCTCACGGCTTGTGACATCACACTCTGCGTGCAAAGAAGAGATGTCAAGACTGTGGTCTGCAAAGTGTGTGAAGCTAGTGGCCATACACTCAGATAAGGGATAAAAAAAGGCCGGTGCCAGAGCAAATCCTGAGAGCTGTGAGAGATGAGGTCTGACTGATTCATGCATTTCCACTGATAAATTTATTCAAGTTTGAAAGTGGTGTGAAAATTTCAAACAATGCTATACATGCATTTTCCTGTGATGTACATATATGTCGCTCACTGTTGTTGAAGCTCACAGTTAGTTTCATAGAGTAAATCAGTTTGTAGAAACAGGCAAGCTTCTCAGTGAATTAATGAAATCTGATTTCTTACTGATTCATTCACTACATCCTTCTACTTTCTCTTATCATAATAAAGCAGATCTCTCCCAAGCTCCCTATACCCGTATTCTTTTCAACTATTTCCCTTGACAAGCATATCCTCTAAACTATACCTCCCTGCCCACCACCCCTTATGCAGGGGACCTGCTAATCACAAGTCAGGCTGGTGCTGAGAGGCTCCCTGCTAACTGCATGCTGCCTGGGGAGGAGGACAGCAAGCCAAAAAAATACCTATGGTCTTACCCTGACTGGTGGGTGAACATAGGTCCTACTGTTCCTGTTAGTTGCAGATTTTAACGTAGGAGCTTACGCTGTAAGACCTCTGTATCTCTGTCAGATCTAGATGAGGTTGGACAATGGATATAAAAGTTGTTTGGTAGGGATTGACAGACTAATGTGCAGATGGACATCTAGTCTGTGTAAACCTTACTTTCATAGGAAATAGTTCTTAAAATGTCCAGGTTTTGACTGTCTTTAAAAAAAAGCCTCTCATTCTCCCCATGAAAAGTCTGATTTAGTCTTGAGCATGGTATAGGAGGAAATTCATAGGAAAAGTATCTATTCTATGAGGTTTCCAAAGTTGTTCTCCAAACTCAAGAAGTTTTGTTTGGATAACCCCAGGTTCTTTGGATAACCCCGGGTGATCGCTGGAACTTCAGTGAATTTGAAGGTTGCCCATCTTTGAAATATTTTTTGTCTTTAATGAAGGTGGCAGTTAACAACCTTTTCATACAAACTCTCCATAAGTTTGTGTTAGTTAACAGTTCCTTTTTTCCATGATCATTTTAGTATGAGGAAGGTTGAGCAAGACACATTGTATATATTTGGTAAACACAGATCCACAGCTACAGTCCATGTTTTCCCCTTAACCTCTGTCATTGTCATGGTTTAACCCCAGCTGGCAACTAAGCCCCACCCAACCGCTCGCTCACTCCCCACTGGTGGGATGGGGGAGAGAATCGGAAGAGTAAAAGTGAGAAAAATCGTGGGTTGAGATAAAGACAGTTTATTAGGTGAAGAAAAAGCCACACATGCAAGCAAAGCACAACAAGGAATTCATTCACTCCTTCCCATGGGCAGGCAGGTGTTCAGCCATCTCCAGGAAAGCAGGGCTCCATCATGCATAATGGTTACTCGGGAAGACAAATGCCATCACTCCGAACGTGCCCCCTTCCTTCTTCTTCCCCCAGCTTTACATGCTGAACATGACATCATATGGTATGGAACATCCCTTTGGTCAGTTGGGGTCAGCTGTCCCAGCCGTGTCCCCTCCCAACTTCTTGTGCACCCCCAGCCTGCTCGCTGGTGGGGTGGTGTGAGAAGCAGAAAAGGCCTTGATGCTGTGTCAGCACTGCTCAGCAACAACGAAAACATCCCTGTGTTATCAACAGTTTCCAGCACAAATCCAAAACACAGCCCCATACCAGCTACTATGAAGAAAATTAACTCTATCCCAGTCAAAACCAGCAGTCATACATTAAAAAAATATTATGTGGCCTATTCTGTGTTACTGTGACAATGCTCAATATTATTAATTATATTTTGTGTAAGTTTCTGTGCAAAAAAGCCAGGCATATTATCATTGCAGCCAAGTTCTGAATGGCCCTGCTGAGCTTATATCCCACAGGTTAACATATCATTCGATTTGACTATTGCAATCCTCATTCCATCAATCTGTGAATTAGTCACTCAGTGGCTGTATGCCATTAAGACCAAATGGGATAAGACAAGAAGTTTAACAGCTGAAGGTAATGGGAGCAACCAAGATTCAGCCACATGATAGAATGTTTACTCAGTTTGCATTAAGCTGTACGTTATTAATATTTCTACTATCTAAAAGATATATTTGCAATACTAAATGTATCTGCATAAAATAAACAAATCTCAATACAAAAGCATAAAATTGTTGAGAAGAATAAATGCATGAATTAGATGCATAGAGTTCACACTAACTAATATTCTATTATTTGAAAATAATCTATAACATAGAAGAATTTTGTTTTACAATATGTAGGTGAAAAGTTACTATACTTTGTCATTCTAGAGAACATACCTCCCCAAAGAGCTTGAATGAGAAACAAAACCAAGCAGCTGTCCACATTTTGGCAATATTTGTCTGAAGGGGGTGAAACTTATTTTAGTTTCATTTGAAAAGATTTTACATCCCCTGTGTTTACTTTGAGGTTGAGACTCAAATTTAAGAATACAAAGGAAACTTAAGCACTGGACTGGAAATATTTATTAATTTCAGGTCAAAACACAGTGGATTTTATTCAGTCTTTTTGCTCATGCTCATTGAAATTATTCTTCAGGATCTAGCAAATGCCATAACTTTCCACAAAGCAAATCTCAGTCATTCACTAAAAAGACTCTTGTTTAATGAGCAGTTGCATTAAACTAATTTTGGAGAATGTCCCAACTATGTCATTTTCATTCATTGCTTTTGCCTTTACAAAAAAAATCTATCATGGTACTCTGAAAAACTATTGTGAAATTAAAGCTTTTTCGATAATTCTGAAAATCAGAAAGAGATTATAAATTCAGCCTTGTAAACACTGTTACTGTTGGAGTACAGTATGTCCTGTTTTAAACACAGTAAGATAACTTGCCACAGCAAATGATATTTTATTTTGCCTATTCATGTGTTGTGAATAACTCTACATCTTTCACGAATGCACAGCAGTAAGTAGCTACATATTTCTGTTGAATTTCTGCCCTGTGCAGACCAAAACCCATGACTTTTCTGGTACCCTCTCTTTACCTACCCAGTTCAGCAAGGCTGCCAGATTCATAGTTCATTCCAATTGCAAGAAAACAAGTATATGCTGTTCGAGATGACAGTGACTTCTGTCTGGTCCATTATCACATCATAAATTGTGTCTTCCTTAGGATGCCAGAAGAATGCCAATCATTATGAGAGCTGTTTTATTTCCATTGCTTTAGACAACTGACTTAAGAAACAAGTCTCTCATGTAAGAGTAGTTCTGGACAGTAAAGTAACACAGTAAAATTAATGTAAGTGGTTCTTTTTATCATAAATTTCACTCAAATCTCAACACTAAGAACCATTTTAAAAATTGACAGCCTGCAAACCAGATTAATTGTGTTTGATAATAGATGTTTAAATATAGATTTCATATAGTTTTGCCAATATACTGGCCTTTAAAATTATCCTTTTGATTTTCCCCACTTTCTTGCATCTAGTCTTTAGCACTACCTAATATCCAAAATACATTTAGTTGTATTTTAGAATGACACCATGTTCTGTGTACTTTTGACATGAAGAACTCTCATGAGGAACACAGGAGTGAAGTGCTGACAGACACCATCTTGTCAGATGTCATCTTGTCTATCTCCCTGGGCTGAGGTGCCATAACTACATTTACACTATTTGTCCAAGATGTATTTTAAATCTTGTAGTCTAAGAGATTTGATAAAGCATCTTGGTAACCTTTTTCACTGGTTCACTAATCTTCTGATGAGAAAGCTTTTTCTGGTTATCAAATATAAATTATTTTTGCTGAAAATGAAAAATGAAGACAAATTAATAAGTGCTTGACACAATCCCTAAAGACAGTGTCTCCTTATTCTATCATCTAAGTCATTAATGAAATGTTGACTAGAATAAAGGAAAGGACAGGCATCTTTAGGGACCTTCACTTGAAATTCCACTTTACCGATGAACTACTCATATCTACTCTAAGCTTTTTTTTTTTTTTTTCATTTAGTTGTACATTTACAGGATGGTAATTTCATACAAATACATTTTCCATTAGTTGTTTAAAAACATTACTAATGGAAAAAAAGGCGGGTTTTGTCACTTCTACTTCTTCCTTCTTATCCAGTATATTGTACATTGGTTACAGTGTCAAGAAGCAAGAGATTGGTTTGACATAATTAGTTTTTCATATATCTCAGCTGTTGTTCTCACCTAATTATCCCTCAGCTACTTTGAAATCAATTGTTAAGAATCCATTCTTACCAGATAGCAAAGATTTTTAATTTTATTAAGCAAGTTTTACCAGATGTATATATAAGAGCACAACAGGGAATTTTATGGAAAATTTGCATCGCACTACAGAATACAGCCTTTTGGAAAAATATTCTCTCAAAATTTGCATTATGCGGAACTACTTCATTGTGTACAAAGGATGCTGACAAAATAGGAGAATTGTTGTGGCAGTTTAATGTGTTTTTTATTTTTATTTTTTCTTTTTAGGACTCCTGTTAGTATATTTCCTTTTAACAGGTCTTAATGTACTAGGCTTTCAGCAAAACAAATTATAGAGGAATTTATATTACTTTTATGGGGTTGCTGAAGACTTTTTTCTCATTTAAGAAATGACATATTTTAGTCAATTAAAATTATCATCAGTTTGTTACAAAACAATTCGCAACTGTGATGTCAAGCCAAAGGTTGGGTGAACACATGAGAATTGTATATGTGAAGTTTCCGTCAAGGAGCTCTTCATCAAATTTAGTATTTTCTTCCTTGCATTTATGAGGACTTTGACCTTTGCTTTCACTGGACTCTATTTGAATCTATCATTGACTTCCCAGGTAACAGGAGTGGGGTCTTAGTGTGTTAGGGTCGATTGTTGAATTTCACAGACCGTTGCTTCACATGCTCGAGGACCACTGTGAGATTTTAAACCTCCTTCATTCCCACTTTGAATTTCTGTGAAATTTTTTGAAATCCTAACAGGGAACATGTTCTTCCCACAGCATTTTAATATCTTGTATTTCAGCAAGGATGTCTTCACAATACCTGGTAGCACGATAAAGACCACAAATAATGGTCAACATTTCTTGAAAGGTATAGTATTTCTTTCTTGATGATCCTTTTTTTTTTTCCTCTCTTGCTATGCATCTTAAAAAGAGCTTTTTCTTACTGCAGGGAAATAGTGTAGTGCTCACTGAGTTCTATATCTCCTGTTATCTGCACACTTATTGATGTGCTTGTCTTCTCTTCAGGCTCAAGGACATTTTCTCACTGTGTTCAAATGTCTTTCTGGTGGCTGATTACTTTGGTATTTTCCTATTCCATTTCTGGCAGGGTTTCAGTGTATGTTTTTGCAAGGATAAGTGAAGTTTCAATGAAGTTAAATGAAAAGAAACACAAGTTAATGAATTGTTCAGCTTTGGCTTTGTGGTCAACCAGTTAAGCATTAACATGCAAATGTTGCCTGGAATATTACAGAACAGCTGAACTAAAATGATGCAAACAACTCTAGTGGTTTGTCAGGTACAGCACTGAATTATTTTTATCTTCTGTTTCTAATTTTGCAGCAGTTCTACATTTCTTATATGGTAATCTATATCATAAATACAAGACAAAAAAGGTACAGAAATGAGTTGGAAGAATCTGTTACATTAAATTCTCTTACCAAGTTAGAATGAACTGTTAGATTAAATTCTATCAACAAGTTATAATGATTACCTGTGATCTTTCTTTGGTTGAATTAAATCTGAATTTTCATAGCTAATAGTATGTTCCATGAGTCCACAATCTAGCAATTGTCAAGTTTTTCTTGATTGTCTGGTATCTGCCTGTAATTTTTTTGCAGCTTTTATAATAATTTATTCTGTAAAAACCCAAACAAGTCATGCCAAACCATGGTATTTGTAGACCAGAAAGTTTTCATGTTTACTCTTTGTCTTGTCTTTAGCTATTAATTTCATTTGTTTGTTGTTGTATATATGCATACATATATACACAAGCATAAACATATTTCAAACATTTATTTCAGTTTTCCTATGATACAAAGATATCCATATATATAGTTTTTTCAAGGTGTTGATATGGTTTTCATCCATAGCATATATGATCTCTGTTTCTAAACGCAGCCTCAGTGAGATAAACATGGTTTCACGCTCTTAGTTTCTCTTTCCTGATCTGCGCTCAGTTCAAAATGGTCATTAGACACATTTCAAATTGCTGCTCATTTTCAACCCTGACGTTCTGCAGTATTGTTCATTTCACCAGGGTTGAAAAACAAAATTCATTACAGTTTTTTTACTGTTCTGATTACTTTTTTTGACTGATTGAAAATTATCTGCTAACTCAAGATTTAGTTGGAAAAGATGACATAAAAAGCAGCAACTAGGAAAGATGCCCTCCTAGACTTGTTATTTGTGAATACAGAATGACTCATGGGGGATGTGGTGGTAAGTGGCTGTCTTGGCCATAGTAATGATGAAATAGTTGAGTTTAAAATGTTCAGTGTAATGGGAAAAAAGGACAGCAGAGTTGCTACCCTGGACTTCAGGAGAACAAACTTTAAGCTATTCAGGGAGCTATTTAACAGAGTACCTTGGGGATATGCTTTTGAGTCTTAGGAGTCCACAAGTACTGGTCAGTCTTTAAGAACCACCTTTTAGAAGCACAGGAGCAGGCAATTCCACTGTGTCATAAGTCAAGCAAGTGGGGCAGAAGATGACCTTGGCTGAACAGGGAACCCCTTGTGGAGCTCAAGAGGAAAAAGAAACTCTATGATCTCTGGAAGCAAGGTCAGACTGCACAGGAAGAGTATAGAGCTGAGGTTTGTTTGTGCACGGAGAAGACACAAAAGGCCAAAGCTCAATTAGAGTTGAAACTGTCCAGTGTTGTTTCAGATAACAAGAAGGGCTTTTTGAAGTATGTTAATAGCAGGAGGAGGTCTAAAGAAAACATTGGTCCCATACTTGTTGAAGATGGTCATCTAACAGGGATGAAGAAAAAGCTGAGGCATTCAATGAGTTTTTGCCTCAGTCTTTAATAACACTGGTAGAACTTGGTCTGCCCAGTCTCCTGAGTCAAAGGACCATGATTGTGGGAACAGTGATTTTCCATTTGTGGACACTGAAATTGTCAGGGACCAGCTGTATCAGCTGAATGTTCACAAGTCCATGGGGCCTGATGGGATTCATCCCAGAGTACTGAAGGAGCTAGCGGATGTTATGGCAGGATGTCTATCATCTACCAAAGGTCTTGGGAGTCTGGGGAGGTCCCTGCTGACTGGAAGTTAGCCAATATTATTGCAATCTACCAAAGGGACATGGGGGAAGATCCAGGGAACTACAGACTTGTTAGGCTAGCCTCAGTTCCTGGAAAAATTATGGAGAAGATTATGCTGGGTGCTACTGAAATGCATTCAAAGAATAATGCAATCATCAGGCACAGTCAACATGGGTTCACA
>NW_008794951.1:7144576-7152547 GCF_000699145.1 Aptenodytes forsteri
CAGTGATAGGACGTGTGGGAATGGTTCATAGCTGCACCAGGGGAGGTTCAGACTTGATATTAGGAAGCATTTCATTACTGAGAGGGTGGTCAAACACTGGAACAGGCTTCCTGTAGAGGTGCTCGATGCCCCCTGCCTGCCAGTGCTTAAGAGTCATTTGGACAATGCCCTTAATAACATGCTTTAACTTTTGGTCAGCCCTGAATTGGTCAGGCACTTGGACTAGATGATCATTGTAGGTCCCTTCCAACCGAAATAGTCTATTCTATTCTAATGACATTTTTCACTCACTCATGAAAATTCAAAGTTTTTATGTTTCAGTCAAAATTTCAGAATCTGGAAAATGTAGAGCAACCTTTGTTTATTTAGGTTTTTGCTCTTGCTAAAAAGTTTGGTTTTGTGTGATTTAGTATTTTTACTCTTTATAATCTCATTTTGTTGTTTTGTTATTAACACTGTAGACTCCTTTCAAGGATTCTTCTTAAGAAGAGATTTGGAACATCCACATGATGCATCTGATTTTAGGCAAGCAGATCATTGTCCCTTTCCTTTTGAAGCATGAGTGACAGAGTCAGCAGGCTGGATCAAGCACTAAAATCATATAATAGTCAACCCACCTATATTTAGACAAATCCTATGGGTTTTCAAGCACTTTTGAAGGAGATATGGAAATCATTACATTGGGAAAGTGTTTCACTCTGGATGTATGCTTTAATAATAATTCTGTGCAACTTTTTTGATTGCTAACTCCCTAGAGGAAAAGGCTGTTTACATTTCTTTCCCCAACATGAAGATGGACAAATGGTAATGTGCTGTGTGCTGGTTTTAATCATAGCTACTGAAGTTTCATGGCTGTACACATTGACTAAAACTACTAAACTAAATTACATAAATGAAGGAAAATGGAAATTACTTTCCACAGAAATTAAATCCAGAGCCAGAATATATCCAAGGCCAAGAGGTTGATAGAAATATGTATTGAAATTTCACAATATAAATAATAACAGTAGTAATATCCTGTTCTTTTAAAGTACATGAAGAGGCTGGTTTCCATGAAAACACACTGTTGTGGGGGTCTTTTGTTTTGGTTTTTTTTTTAATCAAGAATGCGCATAGCTAGGTAACTTTCAATTCTTGTGAGAGAAATAGGACATTATGTCTTGGAAAGGGTTGGCAGACAGGAAAATAGTTATTTGCTCAGTGGCGGGCAATGGCTGTGTTTGGTATTCGCAATGATTTCAGCAGCACCCTAGTGTAGGTAATCCCAACAGTGACCATCAGATAAATGTGTCGAGGTAGCAATGTAAGATCTGTTCAGCCTGTCTTAGAGAGCTCTGTTAGATCTCTAATAGAACTAGTAGTTTCAGATTTTAATACAAGGTTTTATCTGTTTAACTGTAACTTGGATCTACCATATACACTGCATTTGTGTGTACACCAAATAGTATCACAGATTGGATTTGTACTAATTTAACCACTGTATTAAGGGACTGCACTGGTACATATGGCTTTCTTCATTCCTCTCTTTCTCATCCATTCCTAATATCAATATAGTTTGCTGCTGTCGCACTGTGCAAAGGGATTATTCTGCAGTGAAGCTCCTGGACTTGATCTGTGATAGCTGTCTGCACATACTAGCATTGTTTGTTACATAATTGCTCCGATTATTAGCATTAACTTTGGAAAGAAATGTGTTTTTATTTTCAAATGTGAGCTATTTTATGGAGCTATTTTAGCATAAGCAAGATTTCTTGCTTTAAAAAAAAAACATCGGGAAAATATGTGAACACCAGATAAAGAAATTGTAAATATGAGATCATGCAAGCATTTAAAATTAAGTCAAACTAACCCAGGGAGAGTGAGTCTGTATCAAAGACTGCATAAAGGAATGTTATTAATTTTCACATTTGTAAGAAGTTCTCCATTATTTTCCTTTTTTTAAAAGGATACATTCATTTATTGAAATATGAAGAGCCCTATCTAATGGGTTTAGTTCCCTATGAAGAGTGTTTATGCCTTTGTTAATGTAAAAATTAAAACAAGGTAGTAGTTCTAAGAAGCTCCAGGGATGAGGTGGTTAGGAGATATATGATCTTTCAGCTCTAAAGCTATAATTTGCCCTGGATGCTACAATCATCACCTGAAAGCCATCCACTAACTTCATGTCAGAACGGCAGCATTTGTTCAGGGTAACTAACCAGTAACAAAGTTGTTCATGCTTTTTCACATTAAACTACCTTTTTTTTTTTTCCTCCTGTTGCAACCTATAGTCATTCTCAAAGGGTCATTTTATGAGACTGGTCATAAGGGGAATGTTCTGTGCTCTATGGAGAACCTGAAAGAGCACAAATTCAGGGGCAAGAGGAAATAATTTGCTGGCAACTTGATGCAGCAGTAATTATAAATATTTGAATGATAACTTAAGTTGAGCTATGATAGCTGACCTACAACACTTGTAGCAAGATTAATGCTGGAAAAAGCTACAAAGGTAAGATCATATGGAAACAAGATTCAAGGGAAAAATACTTCATGCATCATGGGGAAAGAGGAAATTTTCATCAGGGATTTGAAAAATGCATAGTTTGACTTGTGTTGGAAATCCCTGTGTTGTATCCATTTATACCTCCTCACACTTTCCAGTATACCTTGCCAGCTCAAGCTATCATAAATTGTCCTAAGCAGCCTCCACAATTCCTCCAGGTAAACACCCCTGAGTCCCGCTGCAGTGGGAGGTGACCAGAGCTATTACAGAAGATAAAGTTTTATTCCATATGAAGACCCAAGTCCCCAGGTAGTATTACAAAGAGTTCATCTAAATGTAATAAGGTCACTGTGATGGTCAAATTGCTCAGGCTACAATTTTAAGCCAACAATTTGAAGTCTGTCTTCAAGCACCTCAAAGTGTCATGAATTTCCTCCAGCCTGTGACGTTTTCTTTCAGGATGAATGAAATGGAATATAAATACAACTTGGGGCTACTTTGGCTGCTTCGCTGGCAGAGTGTGTAGTCATGACTGACGGCAGCCTGGACCATGTTACCTTATGTAGTCCCTTTGAGCTTGCAACCATAATTCTTCCCAAGGTGGGATATCTGGGGTGACAATGTCAGACCACAATCATTGCTGAGACCATTCATCCCTTAAGCAACAAACTCTTAAGTCAGGCCTAGTGGATAGTCTCAGATAGCTATATGCTCAAGAAAATCTTGACAATTAGCAAGCTTCAAATGCCACATACTAAGTAAGAAAAGCCAAATTTAACCAGGACATACATGTATCTCTCAAATCACTTCCTATTACCTCTCATGAGTCAGTATTGCCTTCAAGGTAATTTAACTCACTGTCTTGTCTTCCCTGTTGATAAAAAAATAATCTCTTCCTCTGAGACACCTAATGGATGATCCCCTGAAATACATGCCTAAATAATTATCTGTCTAGGAGACTCTTTTATATGGTGAGTCATCATTCGCTGTCACTATAAAGGGCTTGTTCTAATTTTGAGACCCTCATTAGAATTAAAATATCAAACAAAGTGTATGCCTCCTGACAGCTAGTCCACCAGAATTGCAGCAGTAATTCTGTAAAGCAAGGAGAAACCAAAAACAAGTGTTCTGAAGCCACAAATCTAAAATATCCAAAATTTTCAACACAGAGCACAGTCAGAGTTCAAGGCACAGAACATTTGAGTTCAACCCTCTTGGAGGAATTTTCTCTTACTAATTGTCTGTAAGCAGAAGAGAAATACGTTGAGAAAGGCAAAGATGTAAAATATTGTACTCCAGTGCAAACTTCAACAGTACCTCCAGGGAAGGAAGAGAATATAAGTTACTAGATAGAAAAAGCAATAGTTTTTCTTTTTTATTATTGTTGTGGAAAAGGAGGTAGGTTTGGGATTACAGGAGCTCATATAGGATACTTTACTGGTTCCTATGCAGACTAGCATGGAAGAAAAAAGGTTGAAAATAATCTGACAAGAACATTGAGTGATTTCCAGCTTCCACAGATGGCTGAAGTCAGCTTCTCATACTCTTTCTTCTGACCATCTTTGTATTGGATTTATTTTAGAAGACACAAATGTAGTAGGCTAAAATTATAAAAATATGCCTTGCAACAAGCGAAAACAGAGCTCGTATGAGATTAGACTCCAGAAGTCAAAGTCAGAGCGGGGTAGGGGGAAGCAAACTACAAACTCTTGAGGAATTGGAATCTCCATAGAAGAAAACTGCTATTTGTGCCTAATCCCAGTCATTAGGGGGCACTGCTTGGTTAGTAGGATTTGTTTAAACCATACATCAGAACAATTTTTGAACGAAAATTTGGCTTTTGACTCAAAAAAATTTTGAACTGGAAATGTACGCTGAAAAACTTTCAGAGCACAAACCTCAGCCTGTAGATGAGAATAATTGTTACTTAGTAGAGTCAGATAAGTCAGGGCTTTTCCTCAGAATATAAGGGAGCAATGCAGAGGAAGGTTAGGGTACAACTGAAGATGTTAAATGTGTGGGTTTCCTGCTTACATAGCAATCGTGAAAAAGGAATTATGCCAGCATAGTTCTGAAAGTCAGTTTATACTAAATATATGCAAGCTGCATAACCTAGTTTATATTTATGCTGCTCTTCTTATTGACTGGATTAATTGGTTGCACAGAGCTTTACATAAGCACAGCTACTTCTGCCACGGCAGTACCTGTGAGAGCAGGCAGCACCTCCCTGCCACTGTGGGAAGAAGAAACACTGGTTCTTCTTTGTGAGAGTGTCTTGACTTTAGACTCAGCTGTAACTCAGATGACATCAGCAGCTCATGGTGGTGATTTTCTCCCCAGTTCCCACTGTTTAATCCCGGTGTGAGAAACTCTCCTGCTTCACGTCTATTACACTGTTAGCTGCTATTTGGCAAGGGTTTACCCAATGTTCCATCACCTGCTGACAGTGGATCATGAAAAAACAAAAAAGAACAACCCTACCTCCAAAAGTATCGCACTTACGTCCCTGTCTCATGTCTCTGTGCAGTGCTTTGATTTGATGCTTGGCAGCCCTTGTTTCAGTGTCCCACACGTGTAACTTGTGTCTTTATTGTCTTTACACCTGCTCCTAATGTCCCCCTGTTCCCTCTTTGCATTTAAGCATTCTGTGTGTGACCTCCATACACACATAGACACCAAAAAATACATTAAAGGTTTAAATAAGTACAAGAAATCTGGGGAACCTCCCATGGATATTTAGCACTGCAGTGAATGACTGTCTCCTCTGTATCATATTGCAGATACTGATATAGCTCTACCATGGCTTTGCTCAAAGAAAGAAGCCCTTTTTTTTAACTGTGTGATATTTAGGTCGTATCCATTTATTGCACAGCCTGTACCTGCTTCCAGCTCCATGCACAACAGCAGCAGCTCAGTGGTTTCCTATCTGCTGCCTGAACAACAACTTCTCACTGTTCCTGATGTTTTCCTTCCCATTGAGAAACCTATTCTCTGCTTTGACCACAGGTACAGGAAAAGATGGGCCTGTCACTACTGTGTTGGGGCTCTAGAAATTGTTAGCTGCGGTATGGAGGGTGCCAGGGCTTGGGCACCCACAGAGGGGCAAATGAGCTGTCACTTTGCTTTGACATTTTGTCTATGTCAAAGCCTGGAAAGATGCCCTGGTGGCTGCTACTGTCAGCAGTGGAAGGGTCAGGGTGTGCAGGGGGGTGGCTGTTCTTGGTGGCTCCCCCATCCCAGTCCTCATGCCCATCCCTCCCAGTCCCTCTGAAATCCCCTGCCCTGGAACTCCCATTTCAGAAACCCACCCAGACCATCAATCCCATCCTGTGGCAGCAGCCATCAGACCCTCATCACCAGGCCCGCCATGTTCAGCTTGGCCTGTCCTGCTGAGCTGCTTTGCCATGGGCATGCTACCGGGGCTCTGGGCTTCCTTCCCACCCTGAAGGGCACAGGCTATACCATGAGTGACTCTGCATGAGGTGTCTTCCTCAAGAAAAGTCATTATGTGACACTTTACCCTGGCAGCAATTATCATTCCTGATGTATCAACACTTGTCTGTTGCATAAACACTCCCCTGCATGTTGCATGCAGAACTGCCCCTGCCTGGCACCGCTGCTGTAATGTTGACCTACGTGGAACACCTGCTCAGGATTCGCTGTGGGTCACTGTACTCTGGCAAGAACAAAACCCCTTGCCTAGGACTCATCATTTTTTATGTTGTGTTATGAGTGAGATGTCTGCTCTATAGGGGTTGTTCTTCTGTGTCAATTGTCCCAAGTGTAGCAGACAATACTTTATTATATTTTATACATATACACACATGTATAATATATATCTATTATATAATAAAGGAGCCAGTATGAGCTGCTTTTTAACAAGATCCTTTTTCTCCTTGTTGCAAAAATTAGGTTTACATGGAGATTATCAATTAGTATGATGCATCAGAGAATGTGTTATTGCTTTAAAGAAGAATACTGTAGAGACGGTTTTAAGTTTGTCTTGTGTAGTATTTGGTTCAATGGGTGCATGATGCCACCAGGGTCTTTGAGTCATTTTATGACATTTCCTTTGCTGGGCTCCTTTTGGAAGCTTCCATAATATCTTATATTAAAAAAATAACTCCTAAAATATTTTTATTACAACCCAGACTAATGTGACATCCAGCTATCTCTGATTGTTATTAAACTGTGCAAGTTGCCAGCTCTGCTGAAAGGTTTGTGAAGTTTCAGCAACTTCTGAGTCAGCCTGTAACATTTGTGGGTTTATGTGGAAATTGTGCCCAATCAACAACGAATGTGAATGCACAGCTTTGGGCAAAATGTGGATATGTAAATGTCTTTGCATTGACATTGAGGAAAAATGTCCACTTTAGTCCCTTATAAGGTGAGTTTGATACAGCTGAAATACACAGCTATAAAAATGATGAGAAATTACTTTTTCTTTGAATAAATTAAGAATGAAGATAAGCATTATTTTTCTGTATTCTATGGCTGGATTCATTTTGTCCTGTTATACTCCATCTGTACTCAGTCCTGTCTAGCACAGAAGTGGCAAACAGAGTGCCATCTCGTGGATAAAGAAGACCTGAACTCATAATAAAACATGGACTCGGCTTTTCTCCGCTGGTTTGAATGGAATCACTTACAGTGTACAAATATGACCCAGTATAGCAAGCTGCATGCACAAGCATTTGGTGGTTTTTTGACACTCCTTCCCTTCTGATACACAGCAACAACCCTACTGGGAGTGTACCAGAGGGCAGGTAGAACCCAAACATATATTTCCCTGGTGTATATTATTTTTAATTATGCTGGTGGTAATATGTAGTAGATATTCACTTGATTGGCTTATTAATAGAGAACAATTTCCCATAGTGGAAAATGTACCATTTTTATCATGGTATGTTAATTATAAAATTTTGGATGCCAGTAAAGATCAGTCACAACTTATATTTAGAGAGAGTCTGAATGATTAAGAACATTCCCATAGCTTATGTTTTAATCCAGTTTTGGAATAGAGACAAAATCAGTAATGTCTACCTATTAATAGCCGATAACAAATTTAAGGCATGTTTCTGTGCAATCTGCCCATAATTTTTTTTTAAAAACAAGAGATTAATTGCCATACCATAACATTCAATACACTCTATCTGTACAATCACAAACACGCACATAGATTTCTCTGTTCCCTCTGAATGTTGGCCAGCTCCAGTAAATGGCTAAACTATAAACTGAAATCTGATCCTCTGCTCAGATTTTGTCTGTGGTTGCAATATTATCAGTATTATATTGGTTCCCTCTCAGATTACAGAATCATAGAATCACAGAATAGTTTAGGCTGGGACCTTTAAAGGTCATCTAGTCCAACCCCACTGCCGTGGGCAGGGACATCTTCAACTAGATCAGGTTGCTCAGAGCCCCGTCCAACCTGACCTTGAATGTTTCCAGGACTGGGGCATCCACCACCTCTCTGGGCAACCTGTGCC
>NW_008794951.1:7152737-7153410 GCF_000699145.1 Aptenodytes forsteri
CCCCCTTTAGTTTAAAGCCATTCCCCCTTGTCCTGTCGCAACAGGCCCTGCTAAAAAGATTGCCACCATCTTTTTCATAAGCCCCCTTTAAGTACTGACAGGCTGCAATAAGGTCTCCCCAGAGCCTTCTCCTCTCCAGGCTGAACAACCCCAACTCTCTCAGCCTGTCCTCATAGGAGAGGTGTTCTATCCCTCTGATCATTTTTGTGGTCCCCCCTCAGACCCGCTCCAACAGGTCCGTGTCTTTCCTGTGCTGAGGGCTCCAGAGCTGACACAACACTCCGGGTGGGGTCTCGCCAGAGCAGAATCGAGGGGCAGAATCACCTTCCTTGACCTGCTGGCCATGCTTCTTTGGATGAAGCCCAGGACTGGCCTTCTGGGCTGCAAGCGCACATCGTCGGTTCATGTCCAGCTTTCCATCCACCAGTACCCCCAAGTCCTTCTCGGCAGGGCTACTCTCAATCCCTTCATCCCCCAGCCTGTATTGACACTGGGGGTTGCCCCAACCCAGGTGCAGGACCCTGCACTTGGCCTTGCTAAACCTCATGAGGTTCACATGGGCCCACTTCTCAAGCTCGTCTGGGTCCCTCTGTCTGGAGGCATCCCGGCCCTCAGGCATGTCAACCGCACCACTCAGCTTGGTGTCATCCGCAAACTTGCTGAGGGTGCACTC
>NW_008794951.1:7155682-7160405 GCF_000699145.1 Aptenodytes forsteri
TGTGTAGGTGGTCGTGATACAGGGGGTAGGCATTTCTGACCTTGGCAACACCTCTGGTGTAGATGGACTGTCATCCACATCATCCATTGACTGGCTTTCCACATCCAGAGCCTCATACCTGTTGTATCGAGGCACCTGGGAAGGCGAGGTGGGCAAGGAGGGGGTTCGCCTCCTGCTGCCCGCGTGGACTTGCCTCCATTCACTCCTTCCCAAAGGTACAAAACAAAGATCACTCAAAGTTACAAAAACAATCCAGACCAGGTGTACGCATAGAGTTGTATGCATTTCTCTTAAATTACAGCACATGATATGGAGCTTATGTTGGCTCTGAGATTTTATTGTGGGTTCCTGCTGGCTGTGGGAAGACAGGCAACACCTGATCAGGCATAAAGCTAAAGTGGCACGGATGATTAGTGCCTGAACAGTCAGCATGAGTTTTAGTCTAACGGAAATGTCCTGAACTAACTTGAACCAGCATAGGGAGCTAAACATTTTGCAAGGTGGGAACAGCACTTTGCATCCTGTGGCTGCAGTGTTTCAGATCTGATACTTGAAGCTCTGAGGCTGTACTATCAGACCATGGCCAAAGAAACATCTTAATTTGCCATTTCACACGCACATCCTCTGGGAACTGGTTTAAGCATCGTATTTTCCTGTCACTCACTTCTGTCCCTTTGCATCAGTTGTGCTAATACAACTGTTTGGCCTTGTGTACTAAAGCAGACTGGGGGAGTGATCCAGGCTAAAAATCCTGATCACTCTGTGTGTGCCTCTGTGTGTGTGTACATGTGTGTACATGCATGCATGCACGCACGTGCTCCAGCCTGGAGTAGGGAGGATAAAGAAATTGCTCTTTTTGAGGTCTACTGGCCCAGCTATGTCATCTAACTGCACTCTGAGATGCCAAACAAACCCAATGAATTCATCTGGGCTTCTTTTGGCTTGAACTGCTGTTGAGTGAAAGACAAACAGACTAGCTTGTGAGAAATAAAGGCACTGCAGTTTAGCCCACTGAAATTCTCAGGTTCCTAATGAAACTTTTAACAAATTAATCTCACTACAAAACAAATTTCAGTGTAAACAAAGCAGAGTAGCCAACTTACTAAACTGATCCAGGTGCTTTGCTCCTAATTTAAAAGGATGTCAAGTGAAAACTAAAAAAATACTGTGCAGCTTTATGTTTTACGCCCTTTCCATGACTTTATGCTGCAAAACATTCAGCTGATTCACCAAGGAATGAAACATCACACTCACCCAGAGTCAGGCCAGCTCTTCTCTTGGCTAGTGGCAAGGGTAGCCTTGCCAGCCTGCTCATGGGGAGTGCTATCTTTACTCTTACAGGGAAGGTGGAATGATTTTTATATTCTCCCATTCCACAGTAAAGACAGGGCTTGGATCCAACTGAACCTACAAAAACTAAAATCCCTGTGCCAGGTCTCAAAGCTCTTTCAAGGGCAAATGTTTAGCTCACAACAAGCACTGTGGGGCTGGGGGCTCTTTGGTTTAGGTATGTAGAACCAGCCAGTTCCTGCTTAAAAACTGACTTCAGCAAAGCCTGCTTTCCCCTGCTGTTCATGGCCAGCCCCAAGGAGCTGCTCTGTAACTGGCATGATAGGTAGCCCTTCATCCGCCTCCCCATGCCTACTCACCTTCCAGCTCTGGAGTCCAGGCCATGCTGTCTTAGCTCCACAGTTTCCAGTTCTGTCCCTGGAGCAGGCTGGTTTTTATTTGCCGGAAGGTCCCTGCAATTTAAAATTGATTAGCTGCAGGGCCATCAGTCAGCAACAGAACTGTGTTGTTCTGTCCCAGAGTCCAAATCTTGACTGAGGACACTCTGCAAGATCTGAGCAAATTGTAGATAAGTAGATTCTTATCAGATGGATCCACAAAAAGTTACTAAACACTGAATAATATCTGAGGGCTGTACACTCGGAAAATAAGCTGTGGGTAATTGTGTTCATGAATGAAACATTACAGATAGAGTAAGTTTCAAATAGTAGCTTGTCTCCCTTCTTATTGATAGGGGGAGTTTCTACTTCCATTTACATCATGTGTGTTGCATTCTTTCAGATGATCATTAATTTGTTTTTGCTGAGAGCCAAATTTGGGTCAACATATACTCTTAAATCAAACACAGAGCTCTTCTAACAGTTCCATATAGCAGCACCAGGGAGCTGTTTAGCAGATTTCTGGTTCCTCCAGACCTGTTAACAAGTGATTTTGTATAAGGGACAATATTAACAGTTCCTTGGTGGATTTCAGAAATTGAGTATACGAAACCGTAAGCAAGTTTATGGGACCTCCTAGACATACGCTGTGTCTAGTCTCACTGATGCAGTTCTGTGAAAAGTAGTGAAGCAGACAAGATCTGTCAACAATTATTCATCAAATGCCTGATTTGTTAAATATTGCAAATAGATTGCCTGCTGAATAATAAGAAGCCAATTCTGGAACTTGCTTCAGTGTAATTCAGAGCTCCTCCCAATCAGATATTAATGTCTGGACTTTTAAGTATATTAGACCAAGTTATTATTTTAATTTCATTGCTGCCTTCTTATAAGTTCCTATCTAATTAACAATGATTGTGCTGTTTGAAAAGCTCACTATTTTTTACCCCATGGAGCAGCTTAGAAGTAATGCTAGCTGTCTTAGCAGATCAGTCATTTGTTTTGATAACTTAGGTGATTAGTACATTGAAATGCAGCTACCTCATTCCAGATTCAGAATTGTTGAAACATAATGCACAATGTATAAAAAAGCTCTTTAGAAAACATTGATGTTTTAAGCATCCCTCAGTTTGTCAGCTCTGGTAGAAGAAACAATGAAAATAGCCAAGGAATTGGCTCACAAGGAATTCACAAGTTCCTTAGTGAAATTACAGAAGAAAACACTTTTCACCAATGAATCAATTCCCCTTCCTTGAGGAAACAAAGTATGGGTTTGATCCAGCTGCAACTACATCAGAGAGAGCAAAAGCAGAGACTGCAACCGTAGGCAGTGCATATTCCTTCATGGGAATTAATGCATGAGTTAAATAGACAGTAATGTTTTCCAAATCACTGAAGGTGCATCTTCAAAAGAGGCACTTTTAAGAGTCAAAATCTTAGAGTGTTTTGGGGCAGAGGTTAATGCCCTTAAATACTTTTCATATATCTATACAGGCAGCTTAGCCAGTTCTTAAACTCTAAACAAGGCTTTAAGATAGATCTGTGATGATCTCTGACTCACTCGTAGTTTGAACCCAGTTGCCGATGAGTGTTGGCCTGTTGCTCAAGGCCAGAGGAATGGCCCTCCAGGAAGTGTGGAGCACATCCTGTTGTGAGGAGGCCTAGGTTCTCAAATAAGGATGGCTGCAGAAAGCAGATTTAATCACATAAAATGTGACATGACCATGTTCACTTACTGAGTCCAATCTTTTCAGTGACCCAAATGCACAACTTCACTTCCAGAGATTTTAAAGTGGAGCTAGAAGGGGGATGGGAAATGGCTTGCTAATGTTAAGTACCACCTGCCATCAGGAGGAGCTTAAGGCATAGTAAGATACAATCCTGGGCCATGAATCTGTGTTGATTGATCCTGCACACCAATGGGGAGCAAACCCAGCCCTCTGGAAACAAAGACAGAGCTTTTGTTTTCTTAGATCTAAGAGTGCAGGTTGGGTTCTTCTCCTGTGGTGTTAAAGTGTCAGGTTAAGGGATTCAGTAGCAGATGCAAAACTGGAGCAGATCTGCCTATACCAGGAGCACAATGTGCTTCCTCTCCCCATCACCTCCTACCCACCTGGATGCCTTGCACATGGACTATGTATCATGTACATGCCGGCTCCATACACTGGCAATGCACATCCACTTGCTGTCTGCTCATTGCCTAATTCAGGTCACGGGGAGAGTCTCAGAGCCCACCCCTGTGTGGTGATATGCAGATATCCACTGCATTTTGTACAAAAGTGCAACACTTCAGGACATTTTCCAGACTGCTGTAATACTATTTCACAGGTACAAGGGCAGGCTAATTTCTGCAGTGTGAAAAACTTATCATTTTTAAGGAGCCATTAAGTGAACAGTAACTCACCAAAGAAATCACTGCCTGCCCTTTCTAAAAACCTGATTTTGCTACCATTCATTGCAGTGAAAATAATTATTTCAAATGATACAAAACTAGTTTTTGTGTTTATTAATATGGGCTTCCTCTGTGCATCCAAATAGATCTCTGGCAGCTTCACTGGGGCTCAGTAATTGTCTTTGATTAACCTAGATATAATGATAGGAAGTTGCAAGATTGAAAAGGAGATGAGAATTTTACTTAACAAATGGTCTTATCAGGCGCTAGTCTGTATATCTGTATTTGCTGCTTCACTGTTCAGAAAAACAGGCTGGAGAGAATACAAGAGAGGTGTTGAAATAAAATCTAAGAAATGTAAGCTCAAAGTACTTCAGAGATGCAGTGAACCATAATGTTCTTCAAACCACAGGCCGTACTCTCTCACTGCACATGTGTTTTGATGGTTCTGATTTACAAATTATGTGGAAAAAGAGAGGATTAAAGTCCCTGTTATTTGTCACTTGAAACCTTCAAAGTAGTTCACAAAGAAAAGCGATGTGATTTTCTAGTCAGACAGACCAGCATAAAGGCAGACGTGCAGCCCTGTAGCAGGAACTGTGGCTTGAACAAAGCATTGATAGGAATTTGAGAACTGAAATCCTTGATGAGATTATACCACCAT
>NW_008794951.1:7160723-7170722 GCF_000699145.1 Aptenodytes forsteri
AGATTAACCCACCATATCCAGTGTTTATTTACACAAATAAGGCAATTAAGGCAAGAAAACACATATCTAATTCTCATTAATTGTAATGAAATTACACACCTGAATAAGAGTTAAGCAACTAGAGACACTTGCAGATCAAAGTCTGTCCCAAAGATCATTGCATTAAGAGGATCCTTACTCCTGATTTTAAAAAATAGGCTAAAGCTCTGTTCCTCAGTTTTTCCTTCTGGCAAGGAGTGATAGGGAGTTATAAAGAGAGAACTGTGATGATTCATAAAATGTGTTATAAAGAACATTATCAGCTGAGATGTTACATCATGTGTAATATTTATTGTCAGAGCAAGTGGAAATGTTTTCTAACTTTTAAATTTCAGATACGAACTTTGGCAAATTTTCAAATGTTAATGATTTTTTGGGGAATTCCATGCGAAACTGTCAAAGTGTTTTCTGAATTTGGTTTGCTTGCTTGTTCCAGTTTATGTTTGTCCATTTGCTTTCTTAATTCTTTTCAGATGCAGAAAGTTTTTAGAATGTATAAAGCCAGCAAAAGATTCAATTTTCCATTCATATGTGGTAGCTCTCTTCTGCTTTGGTCTGGAGAAAGAGAAAGAGAAAGATGAGAACCTCATCTTTAATGTTCTTTGATAAAGAACTGCGTAGTGATGCCACGACAATGTAATAGTCCCAGGATAAATGTTTTGGGGTAGGTTGCCTTACTCTGCTCTCTTGTACTTTCATATCTGACATTTCTACCTTAGGATCATCAGCTCTGCTTAGCATTAAGTATTGCTGAAAATTAGTTCTTCGAAAATAACACTTCTTTTAAATATACCTATTTTAATTAAAAAATGAGTCATCAGGGAAATACAACAAAATGATTAAATGTTCGGTAGGGATTTTTCATATGATAGAGATGTCAATTCATGAAAGAAATCCAAAGCTGACAGAAGCTGACAGAACAAAGGCCACAAAATTCAGCTGTTAGCCTCTATGATGCATTTGGGGAATATTGATTCTCAACTCTGACTACATTAATAATACTGGGTTTGGTATGTTCAAGAATGTCCACATTCTAACACCTATTCAGTAAATCTCTAGAACTGACGTAGTCTTCTTCCATGATTTAGAAAACAAGCACATGAACAAATACATAAATAGAAGATAAGATGTTGATGAGATACGGCCTCAAGGCCTGTACTAAGTGGAACAATAATGCAAGTGAGTAACTACTTCCAAAAACTGGATAATAAATAGTCTGACTAAGCATTATGAGTTTGACTTCATTGTTTTGTAGGCTGGCTCCTAAATTGCTCTTTTTAATGCCCAACCATATTTAGGTGCAGGTAGAGAAATGCTATTAAATGCTGATAAGCAGCTCCGAAAAAATTAGATGCTAAGTTGATACCCGAAGGACAGCTTCACTCCCACTGACTACTGATCACTGATCTCAGCTGAAACTTGGACCATTGTATGCACACATCCATATGGACCTGCCAGCTATACATCAGTTTTAAAGGGCCAAAGGCATACAGATAAAGACCTTTTCGGCTCCTATTACATTTCATTGTGCACCTGTCAAAACTAATAAGCTACAACCTGAGGAGGGAAACAATACTTGAATAGCATTTCATGGTGTTAGTTAACTGGTTTTCATACTTATAGTATGAGCTAATGCTGATTTGCACATGGAAGTAAAGTTTATTTTCAAAACAGGCATTACACTGGAATTTTTTACTAAAACACGAAAGCATCAAAACCCCTTATTTTAAACAAAACTGAGTCTGACTTCACTGGTTTCAGTGAAAGATGTATTACACCTTGACTTTGTTCAAAAATTACTTAATGACCTGAATGAAAACCACAGAGTTACTAAAAGGAATGCTGTCAAGGAAATATAACTACATCCACTGCAACCCCAATGAAAGTTTCCTTCAATAAATGCAATAATGGCAACGATCTTGGAGATAGAGGAAACAGCACAAAATAGCGTAAGAAAAAGGAATGAAGTCAATATAACATGTTTTCAGAACAAACTGAAAAGGGGAAAAATGAGATGTCTTAGATCCCTTGGCATCTGTAAACATCAAGAAGACATCACATTTGGGCTAATCTCAAGGCAAAGCAGCCATATAAAATAAATCTGCAGGCTTTCTAAAGTAAATCTACAGGCTTTCTTGGCCTTCTAAAGCATGGAAGGTAATAGAAAGTAATCATCTTTCTTTTTTGTTAAAAAAATGACTTTAAAGTAGGGTGGACTTTTTTTTTTTTCTCACTTTGTAGGATCTATTTTGAATGACCTATTTAAATGTTCTGCAATTATGGTGCTTTTGTATATTTTCTATGCAGAGCGAACAGAAAGGGAATCCCTTGAAGTTATGGTATTTTAACCAACCAAGGAATAATCTTTTTTTTCTTTCTCTCTGAATTCTTCATACAAGGTGTCTTAAAATAGGTAAGACAGGTTCATTACCGTTGTCATAATTGTCAGCTTCTGTCAGTTCCATTAGCGGATAAAGGTCTCTATGAATATTACTCATGCACTCCTAGCCAGCCCTCCAAACTCTGTACAAGCTTCCTAAATCTATCCCCTCTGCTGCTCTTTCCAGTCACTCAAGTCTGTTCTTCAGTTATTTAATGTGATCCCTGCTAGGGTCCCCTTGTTATGATATATCAGTTTTTTCTTCTTCATCTTTCTGCAATGCTTCCTACTTACTTTATTGATATGTGAAATCTGAATATCTTTATTGATATATGAATCACTTATCTAACAAAATAAATTTCCCTTTATGTTCAGAGCATGCTGGCTTCAGATTTGGCTGGCAGGTTATAACTTCACATCTTGGAGAAGACCCGAAATGTTTTATGTCAGAAGAGTATTCAGGTCATAGATCTTGAGATCAACCAGAGACAATTTTTTTTTTTTCTTTGGTTATACTGACTGTGTCTACAAGCATATCCTCCTCTTGGTATAAGAGGATTCCAATAAGACTAGAATTTTCCTTTAGACTACAATGTTTCCATCATTCAGGCATCGGTTTAGACTTTTTACATAAATCTGCTTTCGATTCTTTCACTATTTAGTAAATATGCATAAATGTTTCTTCCAAAAATAAGATTTCATGGGCATGTGGGAAGAAAAGATATCTTTCCTTTTTAAATGTTAAAAGGCCCAAGTGTGAGAAAATCCAGGCCTTGTTCTAGTGGAGCGAAGGAACTCTACAGAAGTTTAATTTTCTCCTTTACTTTTCTATATAAACTTTGATTAAAATTGACTTTACGTGACTGTGAAGATACAAAAGACATTGTAAAACATTTAACATATGCTGTTGCTTTGTGTTTAGTCCAGTTCATCCTCCCCCCATCTCTCTCTCACCCTGGGTACTAAGTGGCTGGGTACTCCCACCACTAGTCATACACCATCTTTGACACATGCTGGAGCTCTTTATAAGCCAATTCAGTTCACTAATTTGGCTGAAAACTAACCTAATCAAGAGAAGAAAAAAGCCACTATTTTGATGTTAGTGAGTTGGTTCAAGGAGGGTCCAATAAGTGCCAGAGATGGCACAAGGGAAGAGTATGACAGGACCTTTTGCCTGGTAGCAGGGACATGATAAGGGGAAACAGGGAGGACAGACAGTTAGTCCTTCCCTCTTTCATGAAACCACCCCATAAATATAAAAATGAGCAGAACTTGGCCCTTCTTACTAATGTACCTATATCTCTGTTGTTGTTTTCTAAGCACCCATCTCAGTTTTATCTGTAGATGTGAGGCATGGCATGTAGCTAGAAGCTGGGACACACTTAGGAGCACCGTGATTACAAGAGTTGTGTCACGTTGTCAGAATTCTCTTTCTTTTGATATACTTTGTAAACTGTAGGAAGTTTTAAAAAAAATCATTTGAAAGACCTCACTGCCCTGAATAATTTTACCCACCTTAAAACCTATCTTTAAATTTTTAAAGATATTTCTGTTTTTTTCCATCTTCCTTTTGATGGTTCAGCTCCCATTCCCTGGTGCATCCTTCCAGTGGAGAATGCAGCAGAGCTGCCTCTACATATTGCTGTGCTTAAGCCTTTGCTAAGATGAGAAAGATTTCATTTTACCTGCTTTTGGACAGTCTGGATTGGCTGCTCAGGCCTTGGAGACAATTATGTGAGGCAGCCAGCTAATGAGAGGACATTCCCCCTTCCATCCAGGCAGGGCTGAAATTCTTAAAGAGGGTGACACACCTATCTCAACCACAATCTCTTTCCTGATCATTTTGATATGGTGTCAAAATGTTTGTTGTTAAAAGCAAACATCTCTTTTTTGGTTACTGGTTCAGCATCCCTTCCCTGAAGCCAGTTTATATCAGATCAGCATTGGTGTTTAATCATTAGGTTAAAAAAAAGTCACCACTCAGTTACTGCAGTAGCTGCAGTTTCTCTTCTTTCTTGAATGACCATGTTCCTACATTTCTTTGCAATAGTCTAGAGGCAATAGAAAAGATAGTGTAGGCCTGCTTTTTTAAAACAATAATAATAAAGTCTGTTAGCTCATGAGCCTATGGAGGCCTTAATTGAAATTAATAGAAAATGTAAAAGTAGAGGAAATTAGGACAACTGCAAAAGAAACCCCAGAAGAAAAAGCAGATTAAAGTAGAGCAATAAACAAACTCATGCAATATCTTAATTTTGCTTCAGATATTTCCCCCTTAGTGTAACTTGTTCCCTAAATCAAGTAACAAGCTTTACAAGTTTAACCTTTACAAGTTAAACTTTACAAGTTTAACCAAGTAAAAACATGGTTTCCTCTGTAGACGCCTATTCATTCTACCACAGTGGCCTTTCAGCTGATGAGCAAAGGAACTGCAGTGGTTGGGAAGTGACTCCCCCAGTGTGCCAAGAGACAAGAGTACCTGGCAAGTTGCTCTGCGCTCATTCCCTGTTCCACATTGCCACAGCTTGAAGCTCTTTGTCCAAGAGACAGCAACAGCTTAAACTTCAGCAAAAAATAGAGTATTTGTTTTTCATTCTAAAGATTGATTGACAATTATTTTATTCTCTTTTATCATATTTTTATTGTAAGATTTATTCTTGAACTTTCTAAGAAATAAAGTAAGAAACTTTTCTGCTTGCAGGTAGCTTAATGAGGGGGTTATACCATCGACCTTTACAAACGTGAGAAGCCTCAGTTAAGTCTGTGGAATTCCAGAAGGTGATAAGAAATAGTCTCACATGTGAGGAAAACGTGGAGGAGTGAGAACTTAAATTAGAATATTCTAAATTCACATTCTGTTAATGTCAAGTGACCTCAACCCATCCAATCCTGACTGGAAGCCTAACAGTTATGGTATTCATAGCATAAAAGATTTCCCCTGCTCCACTGTTGAAGACAAAGTTATTAGGAGCAAATAAAGAAACAAGCCTTGTAACACAATACATTTTTCTCCCTTCTTAGAGTACCTCTTTCCTTCCTATCCTCCATCATTTCCAACCACAGCCAAATTTCTTTAAATTTTTTCTGCAGTATATGGGTTGTTCACTCAGGGAGGATAAAGTGTTATTTCATGATTTAGTGTATTCAATAATGTCAGAGTTTTCTAGCATGGAATCCTTACTCTAAATATATTTATCTTCTTGAAAAATCAGTTTAGTGAGCAGTTTCCACAAGAGACTTGGGTAGGACGACAGCAGTTGCTTCTAGGTTTTGCATTTAACCTTATATCATACAACCTTACAGAAAAATATCCCAGATAAGGTCTTCATCCATTATTTTTTCATTAGTTTCTTTGTCTACTGATTTCACACTTATTGTTGTCTCAGGGGGCAGGAGGATAGGCCAAGCTTGGTTTTAGCCTCTGACAGTGAGCTGGAGGGTGAACAACCCCTGGGTAAATGAGCACAGAGAAAGAAAATAAGTAAAGCACCAGACATCTTGCAATTTAGTGAAATTAAATGCCTACCCACTGTGCCCTGACAGTAAAATCCAGCAAGAGTAGTGTTATGGAGCTGGACATCCCCACAGATTGAGTTTACAAAGAGAGTTAGTCAGAAGACCCGCTACTAGCAGCATGTCTGCTTTGTCGAACATTCAAGACAACGACTCATTGCAAATGAGTAGGAAAAGATGGAATGAAAAATCCCTGCCAATCCCTGTCGAAGGGATGCATGCATTTCAGTGTTTTCTCAGGTGATGCTTTCCTGTAGCAGGTGATGGGATACTTGTTGCACATTGAAGAGGGGTCCTGGATTAAATGGAGTAAGTTAGGTGGAAATAATACGGAGCCAAGCAGAGACATATATCTGACAGCATTTCTTCCACTTTATTTAGCTCAGTTCTCTTTCACAGTGGTTCTGTCTTGTATTGCAGACTTGCACTGTCTCCTATCACACTGTACCTTTAAAAGGATGCACATGCGGGGACTTACTCTAATACATACAGAGTTTTCAAGGATGCTCTCCCTCCCCCTCTTCTGACTGACAGTCTGGCAAAATACATAGAAGATGAGAACAATGGGTGGAGTTATTGCCTTTTTTTTTTTTCCTCCTCAAAAGGCTATGTCCTGTCAGTTGAAGCCCTATTATAAGACAGTGTGCACAGTCATTGTTGTATTCTGCTGTGTTGGATGTTGTTTGCTGAGTATGGCAGTTGTTACTGATTTATCTGGGAGCAGAAACATGTTGTAGACTTGTTAAACAGAAATTGTTTAACCATGGAAACTCCAGAAACAGACAGAGCCCACACAAACTTTTGCTTTCCTATTCAAAGAATTGTTAACCAGCTTTCTATGTGTTCAAACAAAACCGTTTCTTCTCTACCTGGGCCCTGTGTGAAGGGCCACAACATTAACTTTTGGGCTATTTTTACCATTCTTTGGGAAAAAGAAGGATTAACGTGTAGTGCTTACATAATGATTATAAAATACAGCCTGATCCAAAGGGATTCCCATTAATTTCTAGAGACTTTTTATATGAGTTTCTACTCCTGGCATGAACCTTTTCAAACAGAACAACCCAAATACATTTGTGTGCACGCTGCTTCTCTCCCAGGTGTGTTTTTGGCAGCTGGGTACACAACGCTTGCTCACAGCTGACCAGTACAGATGTCAGCACATGAACAAGGAAAGCATGCTCCCATGCTGGTCACAGCAATTGCAATTTCTTGTCTTGGTCTTCTGATTTCAAGAGCCACGGGTGTGTGGGTCATCAGTATCTCTGGTTAGTTCAAACTACCGGGGACTAACCCTTATTTCATTTTCAGGATGACAACAGACAAACTGGAGAGAGAGCAGAAAAGTGCAACTCAGTGCCTGTGGAAAAGCGTTTAGGATGCCCATGCATCCATAGGTAGTATAAAGGTAGGACATTGGCAATTGTATGAAAGACACCTCCTCCCCACCACTTATGTGTACACATGCAGCCTGAGTTCAGACACTGTATCTTAAATAGTACTTGGAAATGCTCAGGAATTAGTAGGATGTTTAGCTCCTGTTTCCTATCAGTTCATTTCTCACTCAGAAAATTACTGTGGATGAAAAAACAAAGCAACTTATTGCACAGAACTCCCCTTGACTTCAGCTGAAGTCCTATTTGCATGTGTGCTGAACAGCTTGAGGAAAATGCTCTCCAAGGTTTCATGCTGTGAGCAGTAGATTCAGCATCTCGACTGGCCTCTGCATTTTGATGATTCTGTTACAGGAGGGTTTTTCTCCTGGCAGACTTTGAACACACATGAAGCACAGTTTCAGTCTCAAGTTCCTGCATCAGCCCAGAAGTAAATTGGGAGAGGTAGGTGACCAAGCATGTCTGTGTGTTTAGAAGAAAAGTGTTGTTTAGAAGCTCTCACAAAAATGTGAAAGGAAACAAAATATAAATAGGCTTCTGTAACTTCTGAGCAGATTGCATGATGAATTTCAGTAGCCAAGAGTAAAAATTACCTTTCTCTCCCAAGAACTTCTACTTAGATATGGTAATGACATTATTGATAAGCTAATTGTACCATTACTGAATGCCACCCTGTGTGTGTCTCCTTGGGTAGGAAGTAGTACATCTCACATTTCTACTTTTCCTTCAGATACTTCTCTTTGCAGAAAATCATGTTACTAATCTATCTGCTTGTTAGCTTTTGCTCTCCCTTTGCTAAACTGAAGAAGGAAAAATACATGCTCCTGTGGCAAAAAACAGAGAAAAAAATGAAAGGAAATGAATAAGGTTCCATCACAGCAAGAAATTTAAGAAAAGGTTAGAGATGACAATAATGGGCATGGTGTGTAGCCTGAAGTAATCTTGTAAACTTCAGGGAACCACACCAGATAATCCAACTTGCCCTTTCTGTCTCTGCTGTCTTCCAATTACTATATACCATCAGGCTACAGAGAAAATTTCTACTAGTGGTGACAGAACTTCTAGCCAGATCTCAAAGAAAGGGATACAACCAAGTGATTCTAGGATGTAACCCCTTAAAGTGATTTATTCCTTAAGCACGTCATCGTCTTGGATCACAGTCTTGACCTTGAGCTTGTGCTTACGTTATACTTCAAAATTATCCTCAGTTTGGTTTGGTTTGTTGTCCTGACATATAAGCCTAAATCTTAGTGAGTTTGACATGTTGTAGGTTAGGACAAGTAGCTTAGAAACTACTTAAATAAAATTTGGAGGAGGAGGGTTTTTTCGTGACTGTAAATTAGAAATAAATATAAAAATACGACATACTAAAACCCTAATAATGAAATTGTGTTGCATAACTAAGTTTTCTTCTCAGATAAGTTCTACACCATCATAAACACGTTATTGTTAATAGCTACTTGTAATAGAAACATCAAGAATTATTTAGTTATAGTGCAATTTCAGTTCTCTTAAATACTTGTTCATTTCACAGTTTACTTGGTTAAAATATGATCTTTTAATATGCTCTTTGATTTTTGATTCAGGCTCTAAGCAGTTGTTTGAATGGTGCTGGGAGTAGTGATCTGTCTTTGATACTGTTTATATGCTCTTTTGTCTACTAAATAAGCAAGGAATTAATTTAACATCCAGCTTAAGGTAGCTGGTTAAACAAAACTGGCACCTTGATCTTTACACCTGCATTTCTGTACCTGTTGTTAAAACAGACTTATAAACCAGATATCGTCCTAAATGAATTTTATTCTAGTCCTTTGCTCTCTATTCCATAAGTTTATTTAAATAGAGTTTGAAAAATTCAGCTTAAACTATATGCAAATCCTTCCAAACTGGGTCCTTTACATACATGCATTCCCTTTTATGTGAACAATACTTTGTTAATGGTTCAATAATTAAGAGAGTTTACATTTTAAAGACTTCAGTTTTTAATTGGCTGAATATTAATCACAGTTAACTTTCAGTTCTGTTGTGGTATGCAAATTATTGATGTCTCAGCTGCATTTGTTTTCAGGTATCAGTCTATCCGCATAATGCAAAACAACATTCTGCAATTATTTCAATTAAATGCAGCCAGCCTTTGGAGCAAGCTATTTATTTCATTTCTGTAAATGAAGAAAGCAGTTGCTGTGTTCCACTCCCTGATGTTTAGTGCCCAGAACTAGCACTCACAACCGGTATGTGTGCAATACATAAACAGTTTTCTAACTGAATTGTGTTAGCATTCATGGTAAAGGACAAGCAGTTGAACTCCCCTTGCAAGATTTCATCTGGTTAACTGACTCTTCTGCTTTGGAAAGAGATGTCACCTTGTTTGGAGGAATTCATTACCATTTTAAAGTATATTATGAAAGGTAGAGTAAATAGGAGTTCTTAATTGCACAAGTGCATAACATTAAAGGATTTTTTTCATCAGACTGCAGCTGTACCTAAGCAGGGGAGGAATTTCACCTAACCACAAAGAATATGATACACAAATAGCTGTGTTGTCTTAAGAACGGGTCGGGTATGTCTCCTCACAGCGATTTTGCTCCATAATTGCAATTCACATTAAATGCAGCAAATGTTACCATCCTGCCCACTCAGTTTCCACCTCTACTTTTGTTTCAAGCGGGGGGG
>NW_008794951.1:7171728-7172074 GCF_000699145.1 Aptenodytes forsteri
GCCCGGGGACAGCGGCACCCGGCGCAGCCCTGCCCGCTCCCATCCTTTCCGGGGGAGCGGGCGAGCGGAGGGACAGGGGCCGGGCGGCCCGGATAAGCCGCTGGAGGTGTGGGAAGGGGCAGGATCTGTGCGGTAGGGCCGGGGGAAAGGGGGTGTGTGAACGTGCTGCGGGCTGGACTTTGCAAAGGTGCCGAAGGAGGGTGGGGAGCATTTGGCGGCGGGGACCACGGTTGTGCCTTGTTGCAAAGGGAGGGTGGAAGGGATGCTGGGCTGTATCGCCGCGCTGTGCCCGTTCCCAGCCGGCATGTGCGTGCGATGTGTGCGCGCCCGGGCGCCCCCTGGTTTC
>NW_008794951.1:7172109-7200136 GCF_000699145.1 Aptenodytes forsteri
GACAGAGGGGAGCCGGCACCAGCCGAGCCGGTTGCGGCAAAAAATTGCGGTAGTGCCTACGCTCCTGGCCGGGCTCGCCGACCCGCCGCCAGCCCCGCGCAGCGCCCGCAGTGTGCCCGCTCGCCACCGGCCAGGGCCCCGGGGCTGAGGAAGAAGAGGGGACTCGAGCGTGGGCGAGGCAGGGATAATGGGATACGGCGCCTGGGAGGGGGAGGGAGATGGAGCGGTGGGGGCGCGGGAGCATCGGGCTGCCCCTGTGGGCTCGCTCGCCGCGGCCAGAGTCGGGAGCCTGCGGGGATCATCAGCAGCTGCTCCGCTCCCTCTTGTCCCCGTGGTCCTGCTCCGCGGCCTCCTTGACTCCTTCAGCCATCCCTTCCCCTCTTCCTTCCTTGCCTCCTCTCAGCTTTCCGTCTCCCTCTTGTCCTTCTGTCCTCCCTTCCTTCCTCATCCCTCCTCTGCCCTCCCTTCCAGGTCCCCCGGCGCATCCTCCCCTTCTTGCGGCTCCCTCCAGCCCGATTCTCCTCCCTCCAGCTGGCTCCTGCTTTCTCCACTTCCATCCTGGCTTCCTCCTGCCAACTCGGTGGCTTCCTGCAGCAGGAAATTAAAGGGACAAGTTGGGAAATAGGGGGAATGGGGAAGGTGGGGGGAGCAATGTATTGATTATTGACTCATTTGTTTTAAAAAAAATAAAAAGCTACCTTCTAACTCAGAGGAAATGCTGTGGCTCCAGTTCTTCTGCGTAAAAAATGGCAGCTCAGCTGGCCTGACTATATGTGAAGGGTTCTTGAAAGCCACCTCTGTATCAGTGCAGAGATAAAAGCAAATTACATAATGTTTTACAAAAAAAAAAAGTTCTCAGGTTTCAGTAGTGTCAGGCTGGTGAATTGTGACTTTGGTTTGCCCTGGAAGACAGGATATTGTTGTTATTCCTGGGGATGGGGCTGTATGCCTGTGCATGCTTCTTCCACTGGTCGCCCAGAGCTGATCTTGTTTTGTGGATAGTTCATTGTATTTCTGCCATCAGTTTACTACCTATTTATTTAAACTAGGTATAATAAGTGACAGAAATAATGTGTGTGCATGCCTACGTTCCCTTGAGTGAATCTCACTATTAACATAGTGATAATCTGTATGTGTTGATGCTATAGATACATACATTGAGTATTGACATTGCTTTTTGTGTCTGCATCTTCATCCTTTCTATATTGTGCTATCCCAACCCAGATGTTTGGGCATGCATAAGATCAGCATTTGTGTTTAATATCCCTGAAATGCATGGCAACATATGAGCAGTGCAGGATTGAGGAGAGTAAATATGCATAAAATTGGAATCTCCTTTGGTTATTTTACTTTGTTAGTTATGCATGTTTGGCATGTACAAGAAAGAGAAATATATTTGACAGACCTCAGAGTTATTTGTATTTGTCTACAGTGATTTACATTCCATATTTGAAATCATTCTAGCTCCTGTGTATTTGTTTGGTTGTTAAAATCTTTCATGTTATTTTAAATTCAGTTCTTGTAGTTTATCTATAATACTTGGCAGGTACAGTAGCTCAGTGGAATACAATTTTTAACCCAAATGATGTTTTGGAACAATGACAACTGAAAAATGTTTTCTTTTTTCTTTCCTTCCTTCTTCTTTAGATTCTTTATCTTTGTTCAGGAGCCTAAGGTTGCTTGCTGATCACAAGAAGATGTTTCTGTGGCTTTTTCTGGTTCTGTCATCTCCAGTTTCTTCTACAACTGCAGATGCTGATATATCTGTGGAAATTTGCAATGTTTGCTCCTGTGTGTCAGTTGAGAATGTACTCTATGTCAACTGTGAGAAGGTTGCAGTCTACAGACCAAATCAGCTTAAACCACCATGGTCTAATTTTTACCACCTCAACTTTCAAAACAACCTGCTAATTATTCTATATCCAAATACCTTTCTTAATTTTACACATGCAGTGTCCTTGCAACTGGGTAATAATAAGTTACAGAACATTGAGGGAGGGGCCTTTATGGGTCTTAGTGCATTAAAACAGTTGCACTTGAACAACAATGAATTAAAGATTCTCCGAGCTGACACTTTCCTTGGCATAGAGAACTTGGAGTATCTCCAAGCTGACTACAATTTAATCAAGTTTATTGAACGAGGAGCCTTCAATAAGCTTCACAAGCTGAAAGTCCTGATTCTTAATGACAACCTGATTTCATTCCTTCCTGATAACATTTTTCGATTTGCTTCTCTAACCCATCTGGATATACGAGGGAATCGAATACAGAAACTTCCATATATTGGAGTTCTGGAACACATTGGGCGAATTGTTGAATTGCAGCTGGAAGACAACCCCTGGAATTGTACTTGTGATTTATTGCCTTTGAAAGCGTGGCTGGAGAACATGCCCTATAACATCTACATTGGAGAAGCTATCTGTGAAACACCTAGTGACTTGTATGGAAGGCTGCTGAAAGAAACCAACAAGCAAGAGCTGTGCTCCATGGGGACAGGGAGTGATTTTGATGTGCGCATTCTGCCTCCCTTGCAGCTGGAGCCCGGTTATAGCACACCGAACGGCCACACCACTCAAACATCAGTGCACAGATTAGTCACAAAGCCGCCAAAGACTACAAATCCTTCAAAGATCTCGGGGATAGTAGCAGGCAAAGCACTATCTAATCGCAATCTCAGTCAAATCGTATCTTACCAGACCAGGGTGCCTCCTTTAACTCCTTGTCCAGTCCCCTGTGTTTGCAAAACGCATCCTTCAGACTTGGGATTAAGTGTAAATTGCCAAGAAAGAAATATAGAGTCAATGGCTGAACTCGTACCAAAACCTTTAAATGCCAAGAAACTGCATGTAAATGGTAATTATATTAAGGATGTGGACCCTACAGATTTCATTGAGTTTGAGGGGCTGGATTTGCTACATTTAGGCAGCAATCGAATTTCAGTGATCAAAGGAGAAGTTTTCCACAACCTTACAAATTTACGGAGATTATATCTCAATGGCAATCAGATAGAGCGTCTGAGCCCAGAAATGTTTGCTGGCCTCCACAACTTGCAATATCTGTATTTGGAATACAATGTTATCAAAGAAATCCTAGCAGGCACCTTTGACTTAATGCCAAATTTGCAGTTGCTCTACCTGAACAACAATCTTCTACGAAGCTTGCCAGCGTACATTTTTGCTGGTGCACCACTTGCTAGACTGAATCTGAGGAACAATCATTTCATGTATTTACCTGTAAGTGGCGTTCTTGATCAGCTAAAATCTCTTACACAAATTGATTTGGAAGGTAACCCATGGGACTGCACTTGTGATTTAGTTGCTTTAAAACTGTGGCTTGAAAAGCTAAATGAAGGTATTGTGGTGAAGGAATTGAAATGTGAAACACCTGTACAGTTTGCTAACATTGAACTTAAGTCTCTGAAAAATGAGATCCTCTGTCCTAAACTTTTAAACAAGCCATCTGCTCTGTTCACTAGTCCTATGCCCGTTGTTACTTTTACAACACCACTGGGACCAGTTCGGAGTCCTCCTGGTGGCCCAGTTCCATTGTCCATCCTAATCTTAAGCATATTAGTTGTGCTTATTTTAACAGTGTTTGTTGCTTTTTGTCTTCTTGTTTTTGTGCTTCGGCGCAACAAAAAACCAACTGTAAAGCATGAAGGGATTGGAAATCAAGAATGCAGTTCTATGCAACTGCAGCTAAGAAAGCACGATCACAAGTCAAACAAAAAAGATGGACTAGGTGCAGAGGCCTTCATTCCTCAAACCATTGAGCAGATGAGCAAAAGTCATACCTGTGGCTTAAAAGAGTCTGAAACAGGCTTCACGTTTGGTGACCCACCAGGGCAAAAAGTCATTCTGAGAAATATTAATGACAAGGAGAAAGATTTATTGCATGTGGATACCAGAAAAAGACTTAGCACAATTGATGAACTGGATGAGTTATTCCCTGGGAGGGATTCCAATGTATTTATTCAAAATTTTCTTGAAAGTAAAAAAGAATACAACAGCATAGGGGTCAGTGGCTTTGAAATACGTTATCCAGAGAAACAACAAGACAAAAAACCCAAGAAATCTTTAATAGGTGGTAATCATAGTAAAATTGTAGTAGAACAAAGAAAAAGTGAATATTTTGAACTAAAAGCTAAACTTCAAGGTTCACCTGACTACCTACAAGTCCTTGAAGAACAAACAGCTTTGAATAAAATATAGGTCATGCAATCCTATTGCCTACAGAGGACATTTATTTAATGATGAAAGTGCCTTTTGTTGACTTTTAACTTCCAAATACTATATTATATTGATAGGCATAGAGGCAGGTGTATCCAAGGGTGTCTGATTAACTGTAGCTGCATATGATTTGTCAAGTAGAGGAGAATTTCCTTAATAGATTTTACTACATAAAGCTCATGCCCTGTGGAATCCTGTAGGGATACTGCAAACTCTATTGCCAAAGGGATGCTTTATACACGTTACACTGAATTTAACCTCAAGAGGCATATATGTTTTGTACCTTAAATGCAAAACCATCGTCTCCTTGTGATTTGTTAGAACAAACACAAGAAACCTGGTACTGGTATTTGTACCTCAGCTGGGTCCTTCATCCTGCACGTGGATTTAAGTTGGTGGAACTGGAGTAGTCCTTTGATTTGTTGGTGTAATGGCACTGTTTAAAGATTATCTGAAAAGTAACGAGCATGCAAAGAGAGAACATTCGATAGTATGTGTAAATTGGTTACATTTATGGCCTGCATCTTGAAACCACTGGAATTATAATGTTAAATTGTGCAAATATTTGTTTAAAATATACCATGCATTACATACCTATGAAATAAATTTGACCACTTAAAGCATACATGTCTATACCTAAAATTAAAAAAAAAAAAGAAAGAAAATAGTTCAAACTGACTTCTGCAGTATTTGTGGCATCTGAAGAAAATATTTTATGTTTATGCAGAATCTGTTGTAAGACTCATTTCCAATTAAAACTAGAGTTCCTTCTCAGTTACGTGAAACACTTGCAACCCCAACAGGTTGTCCAAAATTGTCAAAGTGCTTACTGTGTGAGCGTAGCAGAAATTATTTTTGTAATATAATTCATATTTATGAAATACTTTGTATACTAAATAGGAAAAATATGTACTCCTTAATATGTATTTAATATGCCTGACTTGTTTTCCTGATCACAATGCATTAATCATTCATTATAAATAAAAACAGAACAATATACCAAACGGAAACTTGTATAGAATTATCCAGAATTAAGTGAGCAGATATAATAATAAAAAAATTGTTCTGTACTATTCTTGTGAAATTAGCATATTATCTTATTTCAGATTTGTTACCAACGGTACATTTTAAAATACATTCATTAGTTTTTTAGTATTGTGTCTCAGGCAATTATTTGCCATCAGTTGTCTTGCTTTTCAGGGCTCTACAGCTTAATCTAAATAGTTTTCACTACAAGTACTTACAGGAATTCATGGTAAGGGTAATATTTTAATTTTATATGCATAATTTTTCTGTTCTTATTATCTGTCTGGCTGCTGTCAGTCTGGCTGCTGTCAGTCAGAAAAAAACTGATCAGAACAGTGAACAATATAGCAAAACAAGGCCATTTAAAACCACAGTGTAAAATAAATATAGTGGTCTCAGTTCAGAGTATTGTGTTGCTCGTATCTAGAGACTGAAAACTTGCCTTTGTGAAAGCTGAATCTGAATAGCTAGGAAAAAAAAGTAGTCAGGAGAATGGAAAATCCCCACTGTATCTCACTGATAGATGGTAACTTGAGATGAGAATGGAGATATATTGGTAAAGCATCATACAACAAATCTGTACTATGAGATTAACAAAAGTTCTTTGACTTGAAAAGGAATTTTTTCATTCATTTCAATGAGCTTTGGATAAAACCCTCTATCTCCTTTGCTTCCAGAACCTCCCCCCCCCCCCCTTTTTATATCAATTTTTATAATCAATACATAAATCAATTAAGATTAGTAGGATATAAACATGAATGGTTTTCATGAATTTGAAACTAGCAAATATTACAGCAAGACCCAATAATAATACTATGGAGAAGGCTGTGTCAGCTATTTCCATTATAAACCCCTAATTTCAGGGCTTTATGACACTGCTGTAAAATTTTTTTTCTGGAATGATACTTGGCAAACAGCCTGCAGCATGTTTTTAACAAAGTTTACAAAAAAAAAAAAGCGCACTGCTTCTTTATTTAAGAGAAAGCAAAACAAGACAACAGTTTCCTACTTTCAGACATTTGTTTATGCTCTTGTAACTTAGAAAGAGGGTTGGTTTATTATTTTTCTCCACACGACAACGTAGATACATAACTTCAGAGAATAAAATTGTAACAGATGAATTAACGGCTGAGTTTCTTTCAAAAAGCTGCTGCTCTCCATGCACAAAAATTGACTTAATTCAGGATGTCATAGGGATTTTCAGGACATGGATACTATGTACATTTGCATTTCTTGAGTAAAAAAGTTCTTGGTCACCCAATGATGCAATACATGACCAAGGCTTGAATAAGAACATTTGAGCTTATTGTTTCAAAAGTCTGGATTAAGGAGTGTTAAAGATGCACTGACATGATAGGCTATAATGGCTCCATCAGTAGGCTGAGAGTAATGGGTCACTGTGCCTGCTCTGCACAGTGCTGCATGGCTTTGAGGATGTGTCAAGATTCACTGGGATTTGCCAAAGCATAAAGCTTCTGACATGCTTCAGTGCATGGTCAGACAGTGTCATGTCCCATACGCTTCTCTCGAGAGGCATGTGTTAAAAATATTAAAAGTTGCAAATAAGCTAATACTTTTAAGTGATGTTAAAACTGATGTGCTTATGACTTGTGTTGCCCTGAGTTAAAAGAACAATGATAAATAACCATACCTTCCTCAGCTAAACAATTGAGGGTTTCTTTTTGTTTTGTTTTGTGTTGTGGTTTGGGGGGGAGGGGGTTGTGGTGAGGTCTTCTATTCACTGAGAATAGAAGAACTGAACCGTTTTGCTGTACCATTACACTGGGTCAGATTTTCCTGCTCGTTGAGGTCCCAATCTAGCAAAACGTTTAAGCTCAACATAAATCATGTGCAGAGGTACTATTCATGAGCTAAAAATTAAACACCTGCCCAAGAGTGGGGCTTAGAGTTTTGTTGTTGATTTCGAAAAGAGCCAGCTCAGAAACACTGTGTATAATACACAGAGCCCAGTGACTCTTTTGGGATTATGCAGTTGAGCGTGGGTTCATCAGCGTCAATAAAGGTTGCACAATCTGGACCTTCCTGTAGAAATTGTTCCTAAGTGTTTTACATATATGATGCAATATGTAGGCATAAATAGTGTGAGTGAAGAATGCAGAAGTTGGCAAAACACTGTATTTCTGTGAAATTGTTACTTTAAATGACAACCTTAATGTCAGTTTATTTCCTCCATGTTTTGAAACAGTGTATGTGTCTGCACAGCAGTTTTAGTGTAATGTCCATTCAAATCTATAGTCAGTCTATCTGGGAAGGTGACTCTTCGGATGTGGCTTAACAGATCTATCTGTTCATTATATTGGTTTGAGTGGCCATGCTTGTAAAATGGCTGTTAAGACCCATAGACATAAACTAAATCAGTGAAGGTGTTAACATAATCTGTTGTCTTCATTGTATTATAAAGAAGTTTCCAGTTTTAAGTAAAATCAATAAAGTGTAATCGTTTTGTTGAAAAAGAAAAAATCTGTGCAATTTTATCAGAAAGCAACTACCATGGTGCAAGAACACAAGATCATTAGACGATTTATGTTTTGCATTTAGTGTTCAAGATTGACAATAATATAGAAATCTAGTATAAAAATCTTTTTTTAAATGATTTTTTTTTAAAAAAAAGCCATAATGACGATATAAATTATAAAAGGCGCATGGCCTTGTGAATAATGTTAACAAATGTTTCAGAATCAACAAAACACATCCAGAACTTGATGGTGGTATAATAGCTATAATATCTTTTGCATGATTTGTACATTGATATTGTATGAAATGAGCACAGTGAGGGTTTTTTTTTTGTTTTTGTTTTTGTTTTTGTTTTTTTGTTGCATCCAAAGAGTTGGGAAGGAACTATAACAGGAATGTATTTATAATCACTCTATTTTGAAATAAAGTAAAGAAAACAAAATGTATTGGTTTTACCCTGCTTTGATCATTACTATTCTAGGTTAGTTTATGATTAAAATAGTTACTTATAACATCCAGTCCAATGTAAAACACAGAAAGCTATTGTTTATGATTTTGTTTGCCTTCAGCAACGTCAAAATATTAGCCAGTGTTGACTTAAAAATTTGTATGAAACATTAATAAAATTGTTTGGTACTATTGTATTTCTGAAACTAGACTTTGTTAAGTGCCTGTAATATTCTCTTTCGGCTCATTTGTACGGGGATGAAAGAGAAGCTATAAAGTAGTCAAACAGTAATGTTTTCTAATCACCTCGACAATTTGTTATTATTTTTTATGAAAGTTTTTCCCATCTTCTGTTGTCTAACAAAATCCTCCTTGCCTCTGTTATACAAATAGTCCCTCCAAAGTCAGTGAAATTTTTTTGCATTAGTAACACAAGCAGAATTTAGTTTTTAGTTGGATTCTGAGATCTTCAACACAGAAGTGCTTAGAGGAACAATCACATAATGCTAGGGGCATTTGTTTTGATTCTGCTCCCTTCTTAATCTTTAATAAGACAGTTTTTCAGAAGAAAGAAAATTTAGTTTATCCTTAGCAGAAAGAAAAATATCAATCCTTATACCATTTCAATTGGTTAGGTTAGTTTTATAAATGAAAGGTGAAAAGACGTCTTTAGGTAGTTTAACTTCCAAATTTAGATTTTGTAGTAAAATTGTTTTACAAATCCTAATAAAAATCTTCATGGGAGGGGAGAAGAGCAGGAACAGAATTATGTCTAGATTAAACATTCCCTGTTGTGTAGGATTTAACATGCATCATAATGGTGGTGAATGAGAATCAGAATGTGATATGGACTAGAAAATCAGGACTTGATATGGATTTTTTTCACTGCCAGTTGCAGTGTGACATTAGAAGCAAACCCACAGCATTAATTGAAAAAGGCCTATGTATATTCTCCATAGAATTTCTTTCTAAAGAAAAACTTGAGAATCAAGAATAAGCATTCATGTTTTGAAAATAATATGCGTGCACTCAGTTCCTGAATGTAGAGGAACTTGGGAGTTTTCTGTTAATGTGTTTTTCCATTATTTAGTCTTTATTTCTAATTGAATTTTATTCATCCTTATGTATTCTGATTGATGCTGTGCTGAAAAATAAAAATAGGAATGTTAATGCTCAGGGACAAACTCATCTCAGAAATTTACCAATGTAAATCCAGACTAACTCAACAGACTTCAATGGAATTAAATCAGCCTTACCCTAGTGAACACAAAAGCAGAAATTTACCATATTAGGTGAGCAGCTGATCTATCTGTCATTGAAATAAAAAATAAACTAAGTCATTTTTTACTTGAAATAAAATATAATCTTGCTTTTTGCTCTATTGATTTGTGTGGTAAAGCTGTTACTAGTTTAAAATAACCATAGGGCAGAATATAGAGTAGGTGCAGTCCTGTGCCCGTTTGATGTCAGTAGAACTCTACAATGATTCAAGAGCTGTGGGCATCCTGTAGATGTACTATGGATACAAAACTATTTAAATTTGCTGGTTCAATACATAGACTTGGGTTATACATCACATAAAATAAAAATGCTATCTTAATAATACAATTTATTTTCTGCCTATAATGGAACAAACTTACCCTGCTCTCCTTTCTCATTAAGTAAGGACTTTATTTTAAGTGTCTTTATTTTACTGTTAATTTTATTCATGTTCATTAGTAATACTTGAGATAATTTATTTATTGTCTGAAAACAGTACATTTTGAGCAGGTTGTTATTTTTAAAATACCAGTCATTAGTAACAGACTGATGCTGTATTATACTCATTTTTTCATTCTCTTGCTGGGAATTTTTGTAGTCATTTAACACTACTAAATAAGTTCTTAAAAGCACAAATAACAATCAGATAAGAAAAAGAGACCTAGCTGGTATGAAATCTGAATTTTTTGTATGTGTGTATATGAATGTATGTATATACATCTATGCGTGTGTACGTGAAGACTTACAATACTGTAAATCACTCTGATGGGTACACAAGTGTTACATTATTGTCCCTTTGGTCTTTGTTTAACCAGAAAACAAAATATGATCTCTATATGGTTTAGTAGTCATTTTGCATATGTACAATAACAAAGAAGTCTTCCTCAGTTTCCCTCATCCACAAGCATTTCATTTCTTGATTTAATTTCATGTAATTTCCTAGAAATGTGTACACTATGACCTTCCAGGGCATCCTTCCACTTCATGCTCCCACTTCACCTTCAGTGTGCCCAGTCCCTTACAGCTGAATGTTTGTCTAGACATTGGCTAATAGCAGTTTCTAAAGAGGAAAAGGAGTAGGATTTGTCAATTTGCAAAAAAACAGCTAAAAAAAGCAAATTGTAGGAGACTTTCCTGGATGGTTTCTGAGTCATGTCAGATGTACGATCCGAAACAGTGAGGAGTAGGAAATGGTTTAAGCTTCTGTTAGGAAGATTCATGCTGGGCTTTTGAAGCTGGACAATCATGGCTTTTCATGTCTGAAGGGTGTACAGTATAAAGTAAATGTGATTCAGTCAACTGAATCCTGACAGTCAAACTGTGGGCTAAATCCTGCAGACATCTGCACCCACTTACTCAAGCTAGGTTTTGGTGTCATTATTCACTGAAGAGTCTTCAACAAATTATTTAGGTTAAACCAGATGTGGTACATATTTCTTAATGAGGCTTTTGACTGAGGTGTGGATACATTTGTGTGTACATCGGATGCTGTTTGGGTATGGAGGTTAGTCCATATCTAATGTTTGTTGAGCACTTTCTTTGGTAGAGTCTCTCTTCTTGAGATACATTAGTGCTCACATCTGAATATGAGCCGCTACACAGTAAGTACATCTCAATGAGCAGAGTCATGAAGGGCAGAGTGTTTTGACAGATTTTGAGCTCTTCACTGCAAGAAACTACAGGAAACGATGTACCGTACAGCAGATTTCCTTGATCCCTGGCAGGATTTCATAGACTCTCTGAGTCCTTCTCAGCAGGGTATTCTTCTTGTCTACTCACCACAGATAAGACTCCAGGTCACCAGTCTGATATATGTGCAGTCTGTGTTTGCAATTAAAAAAAACAATTTTGTGGAGAAGGGTGAGAGAAGAACTTTCATTTTCTTCTGAAAAGCAAAATGGGCTGAATTTGAATTTTTCAGGATTGAAAAAGAAAAATACAGATATTTTAAAGAATGGTCACATTGTTGGGTAATATCTGTATTTTGAAAGTATTTTACTAAGAGAGAAAGCAAGCAGTTGGTTTTATATTTTTAGCATGCAGCTTTTGAACTTGTTCCATTTTGGGGTTAGAATATGCCCTGGGAGCCAAGGAGCTCACATGTGCAGCTCAGGGCACAATTTGGCTGCAAAGATACATCCTAACTATCTTCCTGCCTTTTGTGTGGTAGAAATTAAATGCAAGGTTTTGGATGTTCCCTCTCTGTTTGCTTTAATGGAAGTTAGATCAGTTAACATTCTTCAGGACCTGTCTTTAAGCTCCTATTGAGGTGTGTCTGCAATTTGATGAAGTTAGCAACAAGAGTACAAATCTTATACAAGGGCTGATGTCTTTGGATGGGGTTAACACTTTGAAATAATTGGGGTTCTTATAGTTCCTTTCTTAAATATTGCCATGCGATTGCACTGTTTTATCCTCGTGAAGATCTTTACTTTAGGGATCAGTTCAATAAATTGGTAGTTTTACAAATGTGATCAGAAGATTGTGTCCAAATGTCCAGCAAAAAACTTTGCTTTTAATTCCCATGGTTTTCTAAGATGTAAATAAAGAACAACATCATCATGAATAACCTATATTTAAGATTTCTTTTTGTTCAGTGAAAATGACTTTTGCCTTAACTGGGTGAAATATTCTGAAAGTATTTTGGGAGGATTGGGATACTGCCAACAAATAAGGTCCCTGTACTGTAATCCTTTCTCAAGAATATAAGCTATGGAAACACTAAGGGGTTTTATCTTTTAAGTAGCTTCCCCTAGAATTTGGAGTTTCACTTCAGCTGTTGGAGCGACGCCATGAACATGATTTTATGATTTTATTGCAATAGTCGCATACACAGTTAGCAACTAACAAGTAATGGTCAACAAGAACAACAGTGTGACGCATTCTCTCTGTGTAGCTTTGTCAAGTAATTTATACCACTTCAGCATATGACAGCAAAGATAGGAAGGATTGCATATTGTAAAGTGTGTTGGTAAGGATTCCCTTACATTTGTGACATGCTTTCAAAATGAAAGCAGTATGCAAATGATGAGTATTATTGGCATACAATCCATTTCAAAAGGGGAATACCATTGTACTGTACATAGTACTCTATTGTTCAGATTGAGCAATATCACTGAAAGTGAATAAGCTGCGTTCCTTTCTCTACTTTTCTCCTTCAACCATTAAATAGACCTGTTTTCTCTATACAGAGCAATACAGCTCTGAGCCATATGCAAGAAAATACATAAGCCTAAAAAAGACAAGCAAATACGTTCCCTCCAAAGATAACATCTGCATTATGATAATAAAATCAGTCATATTTTTCAATAACGTTGGGACGTCTGGCAGTTTTTGCTTATGCTGGCAAGTTGTGGGACTGAGATGTAGAATTGGAGTCGGTTCCTATTTCCGTTCTCCACACAAATGCTCCCTTTGACATTACACATTCATGAGGTCAGTTTGCCTAGTGTCTCTTAGTGCCGTACGGGGTTGAAGCAACAACATGTATTCATATCTACTTATGCAGGCATTTGCCACGGGCCTTACAAACAAGATGTCCCCAGAGACAACAGAAGCATGGCAATGACCTTTGCTAAAGTGTCTTCTCCTATACCCTCTGGAGCAGACCTCTGTAGCGTGACCCAGAACGTCCATGGCTTGGGCCAAGGAACAAGGTTGGAGCAGAACTCAGTAACATCCTTGTTTTGACATTGCAGGGAAGCAAAGTAACAGGAGCAGAACAGCACAGCAGCTCTGTAATCAAGAATGTAAGACTCTTGTTGACTGTTTGCTGCTTCAATATACGGGCTAGTCCGTTTTGCAACAGGAAAAGCCATCTTCATTTCTGGGTCCAATCTAAACCCTAAAGATTGTGACCAGGCTGGAAGAGCTTGTTTGACCAAATGTGTTGTTGTCCACAGTACAACTAGACCAGATCGTCTGTCAAATTTGTGAAGTATGTTTTTTCCCTGTCTGTAAATAGTGTAGTCAAACTTGCATTAACATCTTTTAATGATTCTGTAATGTACTACCCATAATGCATGTTCACATGCAAAACTGTCATCTCCATGCAGTATTGCTACGCATCACTGCCAGTAGATGGGGACAACCATTTTTTACCTCAAAGCCTATTGTGGTGGCCCGACCCGGATTGTTTTGCCTGATAATTACATATGCTTCTGATATAATAGTTTATTTCTTTTCTGAATCACAACATTCTGTTTCTCAATAACAAAGAGAGAAGGCTTTCACCTTTTTTTCCTCATTCTTCTGTGTAGTAGAAATTCCTTTAATCCATTTCCAACCCATAAAGAACAATGAAAAATCCTCTACAGGAAAACTCCACTTTATGTAACGCACTGAAGATGGCACTGTAGTAACAACTTCACACTGTGAATGATAAGATATGCTTGTTTTTGTTGCTGGGAATTTATGATTTTTTTATTTATTTAGCTCAGCTAACATAAAGCCAAAGGTCAGTTTAATGCAGCACCACTCGACACTGCTACTGTAATTAAGGCTGGAGAAGTGTTTCTGTCACTTAGACTTTTCTGCAAGGAGATTCCAACTCAACCCAAACTATGTGGAACAGTTTATAGTTAATCTTTGTAGAAAGTTTTTTTTTGTTAAAAAAACCAAAGGAAGATAACAAAGAAAATCCTTTCTGTTAAGGATATCACTTTTCCACGTCTGTAACTTTTACATGCCATATTAAGACACATTAACACCACAGCAGGTTTCTAAATGCCTAATGGACCCCAGGGCAGGGCTTTATGGTATTAGTTGCATTATACAAACCTTCCAAAATTCAGTTTCCTGTAGAGTTTGGAGGCTTTTATTCATGTGAAACAGGAGCTTCAAGTTAAAAAAAACCCAACCCAACAAACAAAAAACCACAAAGAATGCCAGTGATAGGCAAGGGTCACAATTAGGTTAATGGTAATTTTTAGTAAGAATAAAGAAAAACAAATTTAAACTGACAGTTATATAGGTCTGAAATGATACCTTTATCCATTTCGTAACCCATTCCTTTTAAGCCCTTCACTCATACCAGGTGGGATTTTTGGTTTGTTTTGAAGTATGTGAGTAATTGAGCCCCTGTGCAGCAATTATTTCTCAGAGCTACTTCCACCTTACATACCTAAGCTATTTTGGAAGGGATGAAAAATGGAAACCTTACATCCTTTTTAGGATTAGCCTTGCTCTTGAGAAGTCAGTGGAACTATTTGTGTGAACTGCCACCACAGGGCTTTTTTTCAGGTGTTGAGAAAAAAATGCAGGATTTAAACCCCCACTGATTTCCATGAGAGACAGCAGCTGCCCCAAAGGACCTAGTACCCTCTGTCAGCAAGCAAAATTTGGGGGAGGTGGGCTGACTTTTTCAAAACTCCCAGAATATGTACTTACATGCCAGGCTGCAGAAAGAGAAGTGCTTAGGCTGTTAGAGAGGGGCTCGGCTTTTCTCTCTGCCAGGGGTGATGCAAAGCCAGCCGGGTATAGCATGGCTTAGAAAAACCTCTGCAAAAAGCCCAGATCTCGCTTCCAGTTAAAGGGCCTGACCCCACAGCCTGACCCCACAGGCATCCCTTTCTGTGGGCTGTTCAATCCAGCTGGCATGCCTGTTCCTTCTCCCAGCAGGGATTTTTTCAGAACCAGCAGCCTCAGCCCCGGCGTGGTGGGCGGGAGGGAAAACAGCACTTTGTTTCGCTTGGCACTGGCTCCGCTGATCGATTAATGAACGGTGTTAACCTCCTCAGGCTGTCTTCGCTCGTGTTCCTCAGTGGGAAGGATGACAGCCACATAGGGCATGGGGAGAGGTGTTACATGAGAGGCTTGTAGCAGAGACACAAAGAAATAGACACAGAAATGCATGTTTGGGAAACTGGATCTGGCTGCATTGCGTATCAGTGCTAGAGAGTGGAAAACAGTGTGGGGACCATCCTCAGGCTCTGGCCAAAAGCTGAGCTGCTAAACCCCAGCTCTGCAGCATCATCGTAGGCGCAGGGGCCCAGAAGCTGCTGGGACTCAGTAACAAGTACTTTTGGGGCTAGGGCTTGGGGTCTTCCCCGCCAGCCCCAGAACAGGCATTCAGAAACCCTTTGTGTGCAGCTCCTCAAAGATACGGGAGTTAAATAAGTAAATATGTTTAGGGCCTTGATCTTGGAATAAATCTGGTAGTAGCTCTTTAATTACCTCAGCAGGGTGCTCCTCTCTGCACACAGCACTTCCCAGCTGCCTGAGCTCTGCATCCTCCTCAGCATCCCCTCCTCTGCCAGCTCAAAACTTCCTACAAAAGCTCTGCAGTTCCCTCTGCAGAGGAGGATGCTGGTTTTGTTCTGGTGTGAATGAAACCAGGGGTTAATCATTTCTATTTGTGCCACCACAATGTCCAACTACAGTAAAACTGAATGTGGGTGGTGAGACAGACACAAATAAGCCAAGAAGCTCATGGTAAGGTAAGGGGATATTTGAGAGACACTGAAGGAGGAATTAAAACAACTTAGGTTTGGAGATCTGTAGCTGGAATCTTTGCTTAGAGGTGACTTTGTGGCCATGGGATTGCTTAGAGGCCTGTGAAGCACTTAGCAAGCAAATTAACAAGCTGGTGGGAACAGGCTGAGCTGTTGCAAAAATAAGCACTCTAACTTATATACTCACATAAACTTTTAGAGATCTCTGTGATGCATTGGCCATTAATATTTAATTTATCACTTATTAAATATTTCATTTTGTATAGTTCTTTAATGGAAAGGTGATGGATTGCGTTGTCTACAAGAACCTGTATATAAAGATCTGGTAGATCTCTCTGTCATTTGACAAATAATTATATTTTATATCCAGTTTGCAGGAGGTAAAATTCATTATGAAGAGATTATTCACATGCAAAAGTGTTGTCTCATTTTAGTTTAGGAAAAGGCAGGAGTAAACACCAGCAGTCAGTATTTATATTGCAAAGGGAGAGTTGTTATGAACCTGTAGTGAAACTGCCACCTGGATCTTCACTACCCCCATCATCACACAAAAGTTGAGCTATTTGCTTCTACCTCCAATGGCTGACGGAGCAGTGATTATGTGAGGAGTTGAGATATTAGCACAGGCCCTAGTGCAAGGAAGACATAGAAGCTACACAACATCCTTGTGCTTGTGCTCCCCCCACCGATGGGCACTGCAGTTAAGGCTCTGCACTCTTTGGGAATTAAGACCTTCACCTCTGTGCCTCCTTGGGACTTGTGCCACTCTAGTATCTAGAGGGTGAAGCAGCCCAAGACACAAGCCAGTAGAGCTGAAACACTGTCAAAAAGCAGTGTTGCGCAATCTTTCCCTTTTATTTTTTTTTCATGAAAATGGCATGTGAAAGCTCCGTGCCACAGTCTCTCCTGTTTTGTGGTCACACATGGTCACCATCTTCACCCACTATGTCCCATACCACATGCACAAACCCTGGCGTATCTTGAAAGCAGTCTCCCTCTCAGTTCTCAAGCCTCCCACTGTGCAACAGACCATGAACATCCTCTTCCAGTGGTTTTTGCTCTTAATCCAGGAAAGCACTTTCTTAGATCCTTAATAGCAAGCTTAAGGTTAAGCATTTGTTTAAGCACTTTGCTAAACTGTGTTTTGCTGAATCCCTGCCAAATGAAAACAGATGGGCTAATTTACCCTGATGTTCTTGCATGAGCCTTAGGGAGAGCTGTAAGAGCAGCAATTTTGATGAAAGGTGTACTCCAAAGCAAGCAAGGGGCAGAGCTAAGCGATTTCAGGCCACAAGACGGCTCTGAGTTCCCTGGGAAGCTGTAGATTTGAGGATTGTGCTTGCTTTCCTTATCCCTCCTCTTCCAGGGAAGAACACCACCCTCTCTGCAAGGACTGTCACCCTGCCAAGTCATCCCTAGTGTCATCCCAAGTACCTAGAAGGAACAGAGCCAAGGAACAGCAGTCTTCCCCCATTTGTCACCAAGAAACAGCTGTAGCTGGGTTGTATGCAGTGAGCCGGGCTCTTCTTTCTGCCCTAACATCCAGCCTCTGCCGTAGGATGTTTGAAACAGAAGTGTGCTCCTCTTCTGATGGCATTTCTGATGAGCCAGAGGGAACACAAACTGTTGATGGATCCTTAAAGCTGTTTCCTTTTACTAAAGAGCAGCCAGTATAATTTGCCATGCTGTGGGATTGAAAGATTTTGGAGACTGATGTTAACATGTTAGAATTTGGTATAAAATGTTGACCACTGTCCATCACTCAAGAAACAATGTGATAAGTTTAAGGCTTTGTAATATGTCACATACTGTAAAAAAGTATTATATAATGGCTTATACAAAATATTAATGAAACAAATTATTAGCCTAGGAACACAGATTTGTGGAGCTGTGTTTCTAAAGTAAATGGTGTTCACAAACTTGAAAATGCTGCTAATGCTGACATTCATGTTCAAATGCCCTGACTGTAGTATAAGGTCTCAGAAAGGTATATGACTAAATGTAATACGGTCTTAAGGAAAAACAGCAAGTGAGCATGAAATTAAAAGCTTTAACATAATTCAAAAGTAGGCTGAATCAATGCCGCATCAGCAATATTTATTGTTCCAACGTTTTATCTAAGGTTTTTTTGTGTGTGTGGTTTGGTTTCTGTAACTGATGATACTCCTGCTATCTACAGGGAGTCTAGCTTGTTACCAAAATGTTTATAACAGTTTTAATGCCAACTGAAAAAGTACGTGGAAGAAAGGAAGAGTGGAATTTGGACTTTAAAATGTCTTTCTCATGAATTATTTATACTATTTATTCTGCAAGATCAAATGCTGTTTTTTAAAAAAGTATGACAGGGAGTGCGCAAGAGATTTCAGAGGTTGGATATGAGCAACAAATCTTTGCTAGGAAAGGAAAAACAATAAAACCATCTCCAAACCTCAAACAGAAAGTTTGCCTAAGAAATATCAAAGATCAGTGTTGTGGGACTGTAAAATGCAGACCCAAATCTATCATTTTATTTTTACAGCAAGGTGTTGTCAAACTCTTCTCTGATCCAAGACTAAACAGCAATTTGCAAAATGGGGTGGCAGAACACAGATCACCTTCATTTTTAGCACACCATAGCCTGTGATGAGCCACTGCATGTATTAGCCTCTGTAAAAACAGTGACTTTCAGCCTCCTTCACAGCACTTTATTCTCTTTAGGTAATTCACTCTAGTATGCGAATGGTGAAGTCCCTTGGTTTAATACAGTGAGCACCAAAAGGGTGTATATGGAATGCCATTTTTTGTAACCACTTACAAGACAGCAGTGGACATCTTTCTAAATGTCAGTGGATGTGTATTGGGGAAGGGAAGGGGTGCAACAGGGGGGAAAAGAAATCACTTCATGTCAGCTTGCTGAGTTTAGGCAATGTTGAGTTTGACTTTTCAGGAAAGCCTGATCTGAAATGTCTAGTGGAAGGCACAGAAGATGTCCAGGAAAGAGCTTGTTGCACTGAGTTCGTACAGATGTTTGAATGGAAAGGAAGAAGAGCAACATCTGTGTTACCTTGCAGAATCAGGTGCTGGGGGCTCTGTCCTGTTTCTTGCTATGTGCTTTGCAGCTTCCAATGCCAGCATTAGCCCTAACTTTCAAGCAGATCCTGCACTATTTGCTGGAAATAGTGTGAGGAAACTGCCATTCTATAGAGGGTACAACTGAGGGGCAGGAACAGAGAGCATTTGTTTTGAGGGTACATAGACCAAGCATTGCCAAATAAAAATCATCAAGGCAAACATGCCTGCTCCTTGCTGACATCAGTAGTAAGTCCGCTTGTATCTTCTGACTTGCAGGACACTCAGCCTCTGGGCAGATGTTGCCTTCACTGTGGGGGTGGAGAAGGTAGGCTCGGCCCTCACTAGCAGGGAGCATGGAGACGCTCTGGTAGCATCTCCTGCATCTGCTGGAGTCAGCAGAGCTCCACTGATCTGAGTAGCCCTAGCCTATCCCTTTACCAATGGAGCTAGGCTCCATGGTGTCACTGGTGTTCATGGAAGTGTAATGTGGTGGAAGAACAAGTATCATTTTTTTCCAGTGGATACCATGGAAAGGTGATGTGAACTTAGAAAATGCCTTATACTAGCTAAAGCCTGTTCCTCTCCCCTTTTCTTGCCTACTCTGCGTATAAACAGAGACTAACTGGGGTTGTACCAGCTGCCTAATTTATTCAGATTTGTAATTTAATGACATCTCCTTGTCAACTATGGTAGACTCTCGTTCAGACCCATGGTATTTGCTGCTGCAGCAACTCTCACTAGCATAGAAACTAGCAAAGAAGCAGGATGTAATTCAAGAGCTCTTTACATCTATGTAACCACGGATACCTAAATGATGCATAAGACCAGTGTTTACAAAGTTTAGTGCATTGTTTCCAGAAATGGGAAGCACAGATTGTGAGTTCTCCCTGGGACATATGTGCAGGAGATGAAAAGTAAAAATAATGCTCTTCTTTTATGAAACAGTGTTCTGTAGTATGTTCTCCTTTCAGCTGTTGTGACTATAGTAGGTGTTGATGGCTGTGGGTTTGTGGCTTTGATGGATATGGTAGACTTTGATGGCTGAATTTCATATTTAATGTCAGGTGCGGGGGGCAACAAATTGCTGACATAGAAGCTTGTCTTTTTAGAGGCTATTGCATCAGGTAACAAGTTCACTGGTTAAAAAAATTGTCTCTAATATAGACACTAAATGTCCCAGGGCTCTATATTGTAAGTGCAAATAATAAATTCTCTCATGAAAATATGATTTTTAAAGCAAAAATAAATGTGTACATAGCATGCCTTTTATGTTTTATTTGTGTTTTATTTTATCTCCTTATGCCTGTTATATTTTAACACAATTCCCTACATAAGGCAGTTTGCTAAGAGTATCTTTCATTTAGCACTAGTTTGTTGAGATACTTTTTTCTTCTCCTCAGACAAAATGACTGGTTCTAAGATCAACAATTGCCATCTGTTTTTTTCTGTACTGCTTCAGAGTACAACATACTGTTGCTTCAGTTTCTACTTCCCAGGTTAATGTCTTCTTCATTCATTCACTCACCCACTCATGCATTCACTTTAACCATTCAGTTTCAAGCTAGATTTAGAAAGGATGCCTAGCTAAGACTGTAAAATGCCTCAGCAATAAGTAAAGATGCACGAACAAAAGCCTAGACCTTTCAGGAAAAAGTCACACAAAGCAACAGACCCTTTCATTCTTCTGATGCTTTCCCAGAGAGTCATCAGTATCATTATGACCTGTTGTTTTTTTTCTAGAGCTGGAGAAACCATGGAATGGGGGCAGGGAAGGGATAAAAACAATATATCTCAGGAAAAAACATTCCACAAACTACACTAAACATTAAAATGTTTTGCTTTGCAATAAGCTTTAAATAATTTTTAAGTGTTTATTGCTAAACCACTGGGAAAAATCTCATTTTTCATTGCTGAAAACCAAGAAATCTGTTTCAGGTTGATATGTGTGCAAAAGCCTATAGGGAAAATTTTTATGAAATTGAAGATTTTCCACATTTTTCCAGAGTTTGAAGAAAAAACAAACAACAAAAAGCAGTCCTGAAAAATTCTAACAACACTTCAGTATGTGATTTCAATAAGCACAGATGACAGTTTCCTTATCTTACCTAGCAAAATCCTATAGGTAAGGTCAGCAGAGGCATATATGGGGGACGCTCTAACATTGAAGACTTGAGGGCTATTCTTGCATTTATGGCATATTCCTTATTTGCTTGTTCATGTTCAAAACTTCATATTGTATGCTTTCCTCTATATTCAATATGGAAAAGCATATGAGCTAGCAGCCACAGAAATCAACTGCTTCAAGACATTTGATCAAAGCTGGAACTGCAATAGCTGGTGACCAGTGCTTGCAGTAGCTGCAGGAGATGGTTCTTGCTCCTGTTCCAGTCCTGGGCACACTATTTTACAATCTGCTTAATGTACACGTAAATAGACTGTGGTCTGAGAAGGAGGCAAAAGATAAGGGACTGTCGGATAGTTGCTTTTGATTAAAAGCATGATATTATCTTAAAAAAATATTCTAAACTAAAGCACCAGGGTACAGAAATTCTCCTTTTGCTCCAAAACCCAGCCACGGACTTTACTCAGAGCTCTTGATGGAGCAGAAAGCTTTCCCTTAGCTTTATTGGCCTTTTGAAAAGTCACTCTGGTTAAATTTAAACACCGTATGATCAGCAGCTCTCTCTGATTTGGAATTACACCAGGTTCTAAGGAAATTTGGGAGGTCCCTACCAGCTGATTGTACCAAGTAGGAGGTGAGAATGCACATGTGCACACATGCCTGCAAACCCATGCAGAGGTGAAGCCTTTCTTTACAAAATGTACTCTCTACCATACAAACGTGACAAGTGTAAAGATTTGTGAAGAAAGCGTTTACTTCACAGCTGGTTTTTGTTGATCTGTGCCATATAAACAGTACAGCATTATATACCGCATGGCTGCCGCTTGCTTAAGAGCAAAGCGAACTCCCCAAAATAAACAGAGCTATGAACTTGATGGGAAAATTGACCATGAAGAAAAGCCAGCATTTGATCCTTGCTACTGCAACATGCTTATTCACTGGCTAAGCAAGGAACCATCTTGCTGATGTACCTTTCCCACATTAGTTTTGTTTCTGTTAGCTCTGCTACTGTGACCAGGATGTCAGCTTAGCTTCCAAACAGTGTTTTTATATTTGATTTTTACTGATGATTTCAGTTTTACAGTTACACCCACCAACTTGAAACCCATGACATAAGGCACTATTTAGGGGCTTTATGCTGTACATAGCAGTGTGGGGAATCCGCAGTAAAAATATGTTCCTCTGCAGTACTTACTTTTAGCAGGCAAGTGATTCAGGTTTCAATAAGGACCATTACTTTGAACATGCTATTTTCTTTTCTTTTTTTTTTAAACTAATGTTACAGCAGAACTGCAATATGCCTAATTTATAGCATGCTACTATGAATATTATAATAGTGATTGTTTATATTAGATCCTCTTTGTCCTTGGTCTGAGTTATTTTGTAAGAAGCTTACATTTTATTAATTTAAAGCAACACCACCAATAAATACCCCTCTAACTTTCAAGCCAGCTTCAGTATGAAAAGAGGCTTAAGTCTTATAAGCCAGAAGTCAAATTAAACTGCATGCAAAGATATTCATTATTCAGGTCTCAAGATTTTATTGAAGTAAATCTTACTTTTTAAAACATAATTTTTGAATGCTTGAGGTTAACAAACTAGAATTGTTTGAAAATCATGTAAGCCCTGAAGCCAATATTCATCTATACAACTCCTATATTTAACTGTATGAGGAACATTCACCCGTCCAAATGTAGCTGGATTCTCCCGGAAGCATCTGTGATAAGCGTGAAGAAGGAAACCTGTGTGGTCAGACGTAAGGGGGGAGGGATGGGGTGAAGATGAAGTTTGGCTCAGAGCTCCCGCATGGTCTCCGTTGCTGTGGAAACGACGGCCTTTGCAGTGCCTATTGCATCTATATACGTTCAGAAGAGCCATCTCTTCTGTATACCATTAGGAGGAGTCTAAAATGAAGCTGATCAATTAAGGGCCTGTGCTATGAGGGGAAAATGTAGACAATAACTTAAACTGAAAAAGAAGTAATGAATCACCCTTTTATGCAGTGACATATAGTTACATCCAAATGCCATGCTGTGCTTCTTAGGGAAAAGAAGAGGAAACAATGATAAAAATGGAACTGTGCTTTTAAATTCAATTGCTCACAACCTTTCACATGTCTTCCTTATCCTCATGAGCGAGCCAATCAGTATATAATATTCCCCCTCCATTCATCCACTACCTTGTGAATAAGATCATATTATATGATTCTTAAATTAACAAGGCTCAAGCTCTGAGAAGTAGATGTGTCCACTTAAAGCACATTTCCTTCTGCTGTTTGCAGTTTGTTTGTATGAGTGACTGTCTGATTGTTACCCAGGCAACCAATGCAGACGTGAATTTTATTAGATATAGTTTCACAGATGTGGGCAGTGTTTCAAGCATTGTTTGGTGTTTCTGTTGGAAAGAGAATTCAGTTTGTTAACTTTTAAGAGTTTTTGTTTGAAGGACAGGGAGGAAAAAGGCAAGGATATAATAATTTTTACTTGGGGTTATCTCAGCTTGCTAGTTGCTATTTGTGTTTGGTAAATGGTTCCTCATTCTACATAAAGCAAAATGTGGAAAAATTCCAGTATTGACAGCAGGGAGACATGTAAAAGTACAGGAATTTTTATTGTCTCCGCTGAAGCAGATTAAATTATCATCACTCTAGAAGATAACATCATTAAAATGTGAAGACTATTTGGTCATATCGTAATAATAAGAGTACCGGGAACATATTTTGATGCTTAGCTATGCACAGTCTGTCTTGTGAAGAGGCAGCACGGTATTTTAACTGATGGCAACATTGTGTTCAGTGTGTTTATTTCTCCAGTGGAACTTGCAGACGTAAACATCTGTTGAATGTGTAGCTAGAGGACAACAGTTTGACATTCTACATGAGCTTTCTTGGTGAGCAAAGCTCACTTTCTTTTCCTGTTACAAAAGCGGAAGGGGGAAATAAACTTTGGACATAAAATAAAATGAAAATGACTCCCCCTAAAACTCAGCATTTCAGATTTCAGAATGCAATTCAGTCTTACAAAGGCATAAGCCTCCATGGTAATGTTAAGCTCAGTTTACAGGTACAAAATTCAAGGGAGTTGAGATTTTCTGTTCTATTTCAAGCTAAACTCTAGAACAAACAGGATTAGCTATTTAACTGTGATCGCTTGCTTGGGATTGCAATGACCTGCAGCCTGGGAGCTGGAAACAAGTCTTCCCCCACCGCACATTCAATAACCTTGAGACCTTTTCACACTCTCCTGCAAATATACATCTGAATTACTTCTCGTGAGCCAATGAACTCTTCTTTTATGACCCCATTCTTGAAAATGAATGGTTTGGCTGCCAGTGCACTATAATTCATACCTGGTCTGTGATTTTATAAGACTGTGACATTCTTCTGGGAACATTTAGTCTAGCTTTTTAAGGAAACACAACTCGTGATAATGTTGTCCATCTATCTGTGAGTCAGTTACTTGCTAGCAGCTTTTGATTTTTTTGGCAAACTCCAACTAAATTTGCAAATATCAACTAATTTGATAGCACAGAGAGATCTGGAAGATGTTAAGTTCCTACACGTTCTGTTAAAATTGGAAGCTGGGTAAATGGGAAAGAGCCTTTAGTGAGAGAAAAACAGGGAGTACTCCATTGCTCTCGGTTGAGTTTATAGCAGCTGTATAACCAGTAACCCTTCAGGCAACTCCTCGCTTGCATAGCACAAGGCAGAGCTATCAGCGTGGCAGGATGGCTGGTTTGATGTAGAATATAGCAGGGGAAGGGCCTGGGGACAAGAGGGAGCTGCTGTCAGAGAGGAGAATAATACCAGGGGGACTGGGAATGTGCAGGGCAGAGCCACTGTGATTGAGCTGTGGGGGGACAGGAGTTGTTGGGGGAGATGGGGTGGGAGTGGTAATAGGACAGGAAGTATCTGGAAGCCAGACTTTATCATTTCTGCTGTTCATGAGACAATTTGTTTTACCACATCATTCGGCTGTGATTTGATCCAGATAGTCTGTAGGGCAAACGAAAGAACCCGTTACAGATCAAAACTTCATTAATGGAAGGACTCCTGCTGAGATGAATGGCTGTCGGATTGGGATTGCCAGATTTGTAAAAACAAGTAATAAGGGATCAAAAAAGGGAAAGAGTAATTGAGGGTAATTAAAAATCCATAACCAGAAGGCTAGATTTGTAATGTAGCTCAACCTTCTTGATTGCTGGTCATTTAAAGGTGCAGCCAGTGAGCAAAAGATTCTTACACACTGAGGTGAGATTTTTACTGAAAGGGTTAGGAGCCATGCTGAATAATATAGTTTAAAAATGTAATGTTTCTTTTGTAGATCGCTGAAAATAGCATAGTTACTTATAACTATTTGTTCTAATAAAATTAGCTATTTTCTGAACCCCATCAGTACAGGCTTTGATTTTCTGCAGATGTGTTTCTTATTCACTGTTAACTGAGAAATTGTGAGAATGAATTCTATCCTTCCAGCTGGTTGCCAATAAGTGTTAATCCTCTGTGCTTTGTAATCAGATGGTATTGTTTCTGCACCTAAACTAGATAAATAGGACCATTTTTTATAAGACAATTGCTAGGAATGCACACTTTTTTGGGTGTGCAAAAAAAGTCTTTTTGTTCCATGCATAACTGAGAAATTTGCATGTTCCTATTTCCACATTTATATTTTCTTTGGCAAGTTTATATTTCAACAAAGAACAGCCATCCTCCAGTACAAGTGTGGTCAAAATCCTGTTTACATGATTGCTAAGAAGTAGGACAAATACTGCAACCTCTACCCTGCTCTACCCGAGAGAGTTAACCAGCCTCTCAAGCTTACTCGCATTGTTGCTCTCCATTTGCCTAGCAGTGGGTACCAGTTGTGGCTGTTTGACCATTTTTGACCCTGTTAAAACAGAACATGTCATTTGAAATGAAGAGGGAGAAGAGGAATTGACACAGTTCAATACAATTTTATCACCTAGTAAATGAAATGGGAGTGGATTTTGCTCTCTCATTTGAATTGAGTACTAACTCCTCTGCATACAAAGGTGATTATTCTGGTTTAAATATCCATATACACCAAGAAATACACCCACACACACCCACACACACCCTGAGTTGTATAAATGTAAGAACAGAAATAGATCAATATTTTGTATTTTGTTTTTTATTTTTCCTCATCCTCTGGACTGTCAGATGCAGTACCATAGGGAACTCTTAAAAGCCCCTATATCTGTGTAGCTAGGTGCATTTTATACAGGGTGGCTATTAGATTGACTTCACAGAAATGGACTCAAATAAAGAATGATAAGTCACATGTTAGTGATGGTTTATGTCCTCTAAGAAATGAACAAAGAAGCCCTGTCAGGGCTGTAGATCTGGTACATGCTAATCGTACTGAGAAACAGATGGCATTGTTGTAAATGTAAGGATACACGGACAAAAGTTTGTCAGTCCTTATAAATTTTCAAGCCACATACAGGGAAACGGTACTTTTCTTGTGCATTAAATTCCCCTCAGGAAAGAAATTACAACTCATACTTTTTAATAGTAGCAATAGTGAAACTGGTTTATATAGCACCTTTTTAATAAGAATAATGTATGTGCTTGACACATAAGCATATGCAGATGTGGAAACATTAAAAATACTAGAGAATAAGACAGCTGGAGGTTAGAAGCTGTGCCTGAGACTGGTTCAAATGCTCAGGCTACCAGACGATTTCATGGGAATGAGAGCTCACTAGCGTCTTGCATTTAAGTAGCAGCATAAATTACCCAGTATTTAGCCCGTAGCATAAACTGCTACACCCTCAGCAACAGCCCTTCCCCACTCACCCTGGTGTCCTGAGCAAAGGGAATGCCACAACTGGATTCTGCCAACTTTACACAGGTTCAGCAGCACTATGAAATCTGCGGTGTTACTTGAATGGGAAACTCTTCATCATAAAAATGCTTCAGTATAACTCGAACATGGTATACTGTTGTCATCACTAAACCTACTTTTACCTGTGTGGTGTATCAGCTATGTAAGGATGTAAAAGCTAAAGAATCAATGTAAGAGCAACAGAATACAGACCGTAGCCATCAATAATTTTTGTGCTTCTGACATTTAAAAAAAAAATAAAAAGCAACAACCAAAATCAAACAATAAGGTATTTTAGTGGAAGGGGACAAATTTTATACAAACCCCCAAAGAATTCAAGATGTTATGGAAATATGTTGTATTCTGAAAAAAAAAAAAAAAACCATCAAAACCAGAAAACAGAAAATCAACTGCTGCTTCTAGTTTATGGTTGATTAGTTTCTTCATTAGCTAAAAATAGAAAAGAACTGAACTGGTATAGGTCCAGAATGTATACCTGGATGTACACCCATTATTTATACTGTTGTATTCACACTCCTGGATTAAGATGAAGCTGTGCTACCTCAGAGCACAGGGAAATCGGGTTGTCCCAAATTGTTCAGGCTTTCTTAGAGTAACTGGGGAGACAGACAGGAGGATGTGCTTGTACTATGCATGTACTTGGTACATTTTTTTTTTCATTTGCTTGCCAATAGAATTTTCTTACAGGCAAAGCAGAAGGCAAAGGTGGGGACTGGGAGAAGAGCACAGGGAAATCGGGTTGTCCCAAATTGTTCAGGCTTTCTTAGAGTAACTGGGGAGACAGACAGGAGGATGTGCTTGTACTATGCATGTACTTGGTACATTTTTTTTTTCATTTGCTTGCCAATAGAATTTTCTTACAGGCAAAGCAGAAGGCAAAGGTGGGGACTGGGAGAATGAAGAGCCACCCACTGTGGGAGAAGATCAGATTCAAGACCATCCAAGGCACCTGAAGGTGCACAAGTCCATGGGACCCCATGAGATCCATCCACAGGTCCTGAAGGAACTGGCGGATGAAGTTGCTAAGCCACTATCCATCGTATTTAAGAAGTCATGGCAGTCTGGTGAAGTTCCCACTGACTGGAAAAGGGGAAACAT
>NW_008794951.1:7201291-7217541 GCF_000699145.1 Aptenodytes forsteri
TCCCTGCCCACAGCAGGGGGGTTGGGCTAGGTGACCTTTAGGGGTGCCTTCCAACCCAAACTGTTCTATGATTCTATGATTCTAAAACCAGTATTTCATCTGGGATCAAATTTTTAAAAAAACTTGGGTCTCATTGGGGATCCAGAGAGCTCAGCACCAGTTTGACCACTTTTGAATAGAGCTGTGTGAATCTGCACCAAGTCTCAAATCCTCAAAATGCTTTAAGTACTTGCAAATATCAAGCACCTATCTTTAAAGATAGTGGCCAGCACACCTTTGAAAATAGGGCTCTGTTATCTACTTATTATAGTTAATATTATCTACTGTTTTATAACGGTTAGAAAACACATGGATATCGCTTTTCTCTTAAATGAGCCAGTCTGCATGGTAAATTCTTGTAGATCTGCAGCACCCGTGTAATGTCACCCACTGATGCAGCCTGCCTCGCATTCGCAATCACCACTGGGCAGCCAGGCTGCCCTGCGCAGGAGCTCCATACCTGGGAGCTGCATGCCACTTCGGCAATTGAGTTATTTTAATGGTTCAGGTTCTGAGACGCAGCAGTGGGGATGAAGCTGTGCAAACAGCAGAAGAAGTCACCTTCTCTCTTAGTCACTGATTAAAGCATAGGCGTGAGGCAGGGCTGGCTCCACTGATATCAGGCTTTTGTGCTGACCTGGGATTTCTGTGAGACTGAACTACCTGCGTGCTGTAAGACTCCCTGCTTTGGGATTTGCGTATATGTGAAACAAACTAATTTGTTACAGTAAAAATAAACCCAAGCTTCACAGTCCCGACATCTCCCCTACTAGATCACATGGCATTTGGGCACTGTAATATCTAGACTGATAGCAATGCTATACCACCCAGAAGAGCAGTAAAGGCTGCCTCAGGCTATAGAAAGGACAATTTGACTCACTGGAAAAAAAAGAAAAAGATAATTTAAGCTGCTCTTACTGGAGCGGAGAAAGTCTCTCAGAAAGTCGCAATGTACAGTCATTCAGCTGCATTGTGCTTGGGGGCTTTTTGATAAAGGTAAAACTTTCAGGTTTTAAGGTTTTAAACCTTGTATTAATGTAATTTTACTCATTTATGTATTAAACTCAATCCTAGCAGATTACAGTTTAGATTCTGTGGTAGACTGGAAATTGTAAGCATTTCTAAAAGGAGTAAATGATATATTTCTTCAGGGTTGCTGATATCAATAGTCCATTCCACTTCTGAAGTAAGATTTTTGAGTCTATCTATCTGCTCCTTCACTGAAGCTACAACATATTGTCTTCCCTGTAATGCATTGCATTTCTAACTTGATTGGGGAAAAAAAACCCTAGCAACAAAAAGACCAAAACCGAATCTGATTTGATAAAAGTCCAGGCTGTTCGTTGTAATTAAAAAAATTTACTACTCTGCAGTGCCCACAGGAAGGAATTTTTTATAGCTTTGAATTAAGAAATCTTAAGTACTTCAATTCCAGAGAGCAAAACTACTTGAGTGACTTTCTTTGGTTCTACTCCAAATCCAGATCTGTATCATGCTTTCCATTTTCAATTTATTCAGAATGGCAAGTATTTTGATACATAGATTAATTTGCTCTGAGGTTTGTATTTGTCTAACCATTTCCTCTTATAATAAATTCTCTAGATATTCACTTGCAGGGGTATTAATATGTTTTTTGCTGAGAGAAGAAGTAACTCTGGGAATCAGCCATGAATATGTGTCAGAAAGTGAAATGTAAAGTAATAAATTCTGTGATTTAGATATAAATGTATTTGGTAGTATGAGAGAAACAGGATTGCACTGTGTTAGTGGAAAGTCAGGGGATTCCTTTAGCAGTGCTGGCACTGTGTATGGCAATATAAGAGAAACATGCATATCTGTACACATTTCTTAGGTTGTTGGTGTCAGTGGAGTCATATTCTCTTTCAGTAGCCATGAATCTTGCCTAATTCATGTGATTATTTTTTTCCAGCTGCCACCCAGTTTTATTATTGCTATCTCAGATGCCTGTCTTTATTCCTTTGCCTCTTCCTCTTGTAAAGCTCTCCAAAACTTTAAAAAAAGAAGAAAAAAATCCTAGAAGCAATAGATCAACATAAACAGCATGGAGGGGAAAGTGATACGTTTATTGAGGAGGGATGATGTAAGTTGGTTTCATTTATGGTGCAGGGAGAGGGAAGATGGAAGAAAGGATAAAAGTTCATTTGGTCATCATTTGGTTTGATGTGGTCTATCTAATGATCATTGGCTGCTAATAGTTCAGCAAAATGGGGGTCCTGTAGGCAATGATTCTACACAGTAGAAGTTTAAGGGAAGGCAGGTTAGTGCCCTCAGGTTGCAACCAGTCTCTATTTTAGTAGCGTTTTCTCCAAATGTTGTCTGTTCCTGTTCGCGTTTTTTTTTCCACAGAGGAAAGCACAATGCATATTTATTGCTTTACTCTTCCACCTCTTGAATAGAGAAATCAAGCAATCTTTTTGTTATGGCTGCAGGCTACCATTTACAAACTGCTGGTTATCACAGTGTAATGTGACCTCAAGGTACCTAGAGGAGTTTCAATGGAACTTTGTTTTAAGCCTTTAAGCGTACATGTTACTGGGAAACTTCTTAATGACTCTACTGTAAAGATATATACGTAAAAACACAGGTAATTTTTTTTTATCTAGCACTACTTAAGGTAGAGCACATAAACAGCAACGGAGGTTAGAGCGCAATTTTGGTTCTTTCTAAAGCTATGCAGTAAAGGTCATCTATTTCCCAAAGAGCTTGCAGTCAAAACAGGGGAGTCAGTATGTGAGAAAGGAAGGGTTATTATCTCACTTTGCTAAGGCCCTGTGATCTAGGCCACAACAAAAGCCCCACTAGAAGCAGAAGTTTAATGATGATCTCAAGAACTGAAAAAAGATACATGAAAAAAACACAGTTTCTTTGGAAACACCTTTTGTATTAGTCACATACTGTCTTCCTTATACTATCTTCCTTTAGCCTAATGTTGATGAATATTTATGTTATAACAGACTTTCAGTAGGAAAACTTAATATGGGGCCACAGAACAGAAAAGATGTACATCTTTGTGATGGACAGTTCCTGGCACAAAGTATCAGCTAACAAGAGAGACGCAGAACAGAAATGCTACACATCCATCAAACCTGATAATGATCTTCCCCTCCTGTTCATAGACCTGTTAATAGTTGTAATGAGCTTTATGTGTTGGTGTGGTGAGGAAGCAAGATTGTATTGTATTGAGATTGATGCAAATATGTGATAGGGCCTGTAAGAATGTGACATGTTACTGGCTGCTGCAGTCCTAAAGAAAGGAGGGGCTAAGGTCTGCATGGCAATTCATACTTATTTGATGCTTTTGGTTGTCTCTAAAGAAATCTGCTTGTAAATGGCAGTGTTTTATTTAAGAAGACAAGTGCACTTGAAGTCACTTGTTCACTTGAAGTATCCTGGAAGATACTTGTCAGGGCCTGAAAGATGCTTTCAAAAGCTGAAAGAAACACTGTCTGGAATCTCAAAAAATTGTGAAGTACTGTAGTAAACCTGGAAAGAAGGCTTTATTTTAAAAAGGAGCAACTGGTTGAGCAGTCAAAATATGACATGATGAGATATCTAACAAAAAATCCTGGTTTCTTTCAGGAACTTCTCAGTGTCCTTCTTCATCATAGAATCATAGAATCATAGAATCATTAAGGTTGGAAAAGACCTCTAAGATCATCGAGTCCAACTGTCAACCAAACACCACCAAGCCCACTAAACCACGTCTCTAAGCGCCTCATCTACACGTCTTTAGTTGCCAACTGCAACTTCCTTAGTTCCTAGAGTTCAATTTATGAACTCTGAGAGCAGAATAGGACAATAATATTTCTGCTGGTTCTGTGATAGAACTGACACACTGCAAGGTCAGTCCTCAGGTAGGCAAAGCTTCTGGTTTCCTCACACAATTAAAGAAAGTGGTTTCCAAGAAGTTCTTAATGCTCTGCTAGCCTAAGAGCTACTTCTCATGGATGGGGTAAATTACTGGATGCTTGCTTCTGTCTCTTTTTCCTGTCCCCACCTAACCTTACTCTGTCAAGGGGGAATCTTTACTGGCCGTTCACCATAATGATGAAGCATACCCACCTTGTGAGTGAGTCCTTGCTGCGTTGTCCAAGAATGCAAGTGACCCCGAAGGGCCTGTGTGTGTTAGAGCAATAGCTTGGTCAGTAACCCCTACCTTTGAAACTGCTGAGCCCAGCCTCTTTCTCTCCAGATATACATAATTCATATTGCTAAAGAAATTATAAGACTATGTGGGGAAAAAAAAGGATGTGTGTAGAGTACTCAGTTGCTAAGATGATTATCTATCTGAAGGCCTGACCATCAGCCAAGATTTCAAACAAATCAAGTAGAGGGAAATGAAACTCTGAAGTGCTCTTGTGGAAGTCAGAATCAGATCCACTTTGATGCATTTTCCATTTCCCCTACTGCTTCAGGGTAGCTGCAGATACAATCGAGCTAGATTAGATCTGCCCAGGGAAGTGAGTGCTTTTGCTGTGCACAAGCTGGCCTGTTGAAAACTCCAGTTTGGGACTTGCTGGGGCTGCTTGCTAAAAGATTAATTATTCCAAAGGCTGAGCATCCTGAAGGAGCCATCACCTTCTTTGTCACTTGTTCTGGCTTTGTTAGTAAACACTTCTCACCTGTGACAGTCACTGATAAATCTCAGACAGGAGTTTCTGGTCTATTATAAACAGCTTTTAGTTGCTCCCCTGAGGGAGGTGTTTTTAAGAATTTGGCATGTCTTATTGCTCAGATGGCAGCATTAGCAGTATGGTGCTTTTCCAGTGTCTTTAGCACACTTGTCAGGAATGTTAACAACAAGACGGTGGGATGTTTCCCTCCCTTTCTCACTCCTCTACCTGGGATCAAGAATGGTCATACTAGAGCCAAAACCTTCACATGCTGAAAGTAGGTTTCAGCTGTAAAATCCATAATAACAGCAACCCCAACAGGCAAACTTCCGTCCTAAGAGAGTACTTTAAAATATCCACTGTACTCAGTTTCTGTAGTAGGCTGATTTATGCTGACCTTCAGGTACAGTGCTTAAGACAGGTACCACCACAAGCTCTTTATATGCACTTCCTAAACCTCCCTCATCCCATAGAGTCCCATTCTGTGCACTGCCTGGGTTCTTGCTAAGTCCCAGTGAAGGCAGCAGGATTAGATGCAAGTTTAAAGTTAGGCCTGAGCTTCAGCACCTTGTTGGACCGGGATCCGAATTACCATAATGACAAGAACAGAGTATTAAAACTAAATGATATGTTTATACAAACTAATGAAAAATATGCTGGGTTCGAAAGTTCTTCCATCATATTTGCTCTCAAAGTACATGCAAATCCACAGTGGTGTTTACATTTAAAAAGGCTTATTGCCATTTATGGATGCACTAATTCAATGCAGTAATTTTCTTCACGGTTAAGACCCCAGGAAGTTATGAGGAGGCAGTATGAATAACTATGCATAAGGGGGTTTTTTTTAGCTGAAGCCAGGGTTTTAGAAATGCAAGATACATATTAATGAGTACCATGCCTGTGAAAGGTGCTAGATTAACCTTCCCTAAGAGGAGAATCTTCAATTTATTCACTGGGAAAGTGCTACATTACAGCAGTGCTGGTATTGCTGTGTCGGGAGCACTCTCTATCGCTGTTGGGTCCCTACTGTGGCAAAACCTGGAGTGTCTGCCTGCCTTTACACGTGAGACTGGATCCACTGAAATTAAGGGAGCTGATTCTTTGTTTACCATGTATCTAAAGAGGTTTGCTGTACCCTCGGTTTGTAGAAAGATTGTTCTGGGAACAGGAAGACTGCTTGTCCTCTAGACCTGTCCATCCTCTAAACTTTCAGTACTCAGCTCAGAACTGTGAACACAACTGCAGAATGTGGTGGGGTTTTTTAGATAATTATTAGGAAGGTGGCTACACAAAAGGCTTGGGAGATGGTAAGAAGCTACAATAATGTCTGATTTGCAGCTAGCACCTCTTTTCAGATGAAACAACTTTCAGATGACCACAGCTTTTGGGCCAGCTTAGGCCAGCTTCAAAGCAAAACCTGGAAGGTGGGAAAGTCTACTTCTGCCAATCTTCTCACTCTTCTTCAGCAATGCTGGTGGAGTTCATCATCTTGGCAGGAACATTTGGTGCCTGTAACTATAACAGGATTGTCAGAAATTTTCAGTAGTACATAAAAATCATGGATTTTTTTGGATTTCTGTAAGAAGATAATGACCAGGGCTGTGTAGATAAAGTAGATGTTGATACACCACAACATCCTCTGCAAAACTGATGTTGGTCATGAGCTGGTGAACACTGTTAGATTTATGGATTTCAGTGAACCTGTGCTGATTTACCCCAGCTGAGGTTGTGGCTTGCATGGTTACTCTTTGGCAGAGGGAAAACAGACGTTGCAAATTGAATATAAAGTAAAAGAAGTGATATTAAAAATTAGCTTTTAGAACTTGATGTGGACTTTAATTGATGGGTATAATTTAAATTGTAGTTTCAAACTTGACATCTACTTTTGTAATATCAATTACTTCCCAAAAGTGAGCATTCCAAGACAAGTACAATCTTCATTAAGAGGGTTTTTTGTCCCCAAAATATTTTATTTTTTAAAACATCTGATGCATTTTCTATTTCTATTAATATTCATAAAAGTGAGGAATCATAACATTACAACTTTAAATTGAATACCAGTAAAATTATTTGAAATCTACAGAAGTGAAATGTAATCATTGAACAAGCTTCAGTTATTCACTTAAAGTGGAAAAAAACCAATACTAAATCATTAAACATGAAGCAAAATCTGGAAATGCATCAGCAAAACAATTCACAACTCTGGATAAAACATGAAGGCTACTGCAGAATGATTTTTGAAAGGTATTTCTGAGAAATAAAAAAGCAGTCTAACCACAATTAATTGTAATTCATAGTTCCATTACATTTTTATTGTTGGGGAATTGCATATTATTCACAGGTAGCAGTAACATTTATAAATGTTTTGCAATAGTATATTTTAAGTATGACCTTTTAATGTGAAGAGAAATCAAATTAAACATAGTTATTTCTTGAGATATCTGCTTCATGTTTACAAGATGGAAACTAAAAAATTATTGACAGACAAAACTAGGCAACTCCAAACAGGTTATGCACAAAGATGAGTACATATTTGGATTCCTTTTAGGATACCATCATTATGTGACTAAGTGCATAGTCAGATATTCTCCTCTGGACCTAGCTATAAAAGCATAGGAAATCAACTCCACCTGTTCTTACTTCAGCCAGCAATTATGGTCCCATGCTTGAAATACCTGACAGGATTGTGTCTGTGGTGCTCATTGCTTTCACTACTAAGTCAGCTGAATTAGACAAAAATCACCCCTAGGGCAGTCAGAGATAACAGGACTCTCTTAAATAAACAGAACTTTTTTTTCAGAACTGAGGTAATAACAAATACCTAGATGGTAATGACTTCAGTCATTCTAACTATATATGCAAAAGATTGTCTGATGATGCCCAAAGAACAGGAAAGTAAGTCAAGGGGCTTATTTTCTGCAAATCCAAATTTTGATCATTGTTCCATGCCAAATTCAACAACTAGATGGATTAAAGTTTCAGTATTCAAAAGCCTGTTTCACTAGTTAGACATATTTTATATGACTAAAGAAATGAGCTGTCTGTCAGAATCAAGGCTATTAGGTGGTATTGGTCATCTGTCAAAGCTAATGAAGCAATGGCATCATTGCTAAGCAGGTGTCTGTAAGCAGCAAATCCCCCAAACAATCCTTTTATGTGTAAAAAGCACCATGATGCCACAGATGTTCATTGCTTTCCTCCATTATGTAACCCTTATACGTCTTAATTTCTTTTAAAAAGTGAACTTTCATGCCTTTATGCCATTAAATATTTGTAAACAAAGCAGAACAACATCTTAAATTTGAATTTTTAGGAAATCCTATCAGGCGATTTAATTGACAGAAATAAAAAACAGTCTTAGAAGGTATTAATTGTTAAAATTTCCTGCACTGTGTCTCTTGATTTTGCTAAAATCCTGAGTTCTTCAGGTTCATTTGCGCAGTTTCCTTATTGCTACTCTCACATCATCGGGACAGTGGTCCATTCCTGTTTCGTGTTTCAACTTCTCAGTTAACCCCCAGAAACAGTGAAATAACAATAGTGGCATAATTAATTCCGTTTGCACAGAAGTTGCAAGAGGACTGTGGTGTGTTTCATGGTAAGGTTAATTTTAGTAAAATAATAAATATCTACATTTAAAAACAAAAGCAAAAAAAAACCCAACTAACCAAACAAAAAAACCCAACCCCCCCTTCCATCCAGGTTTTATATATCTAGCTAAGATCACATCATGCTTGTTCACTGATAGTGAGGCTGTGATTGCCAAGCCTGCAAGAGTGAATAAGAGGCAGGAAGAACATATCCACTGCCATGAGGTGAGCTACATGAGGTCCAGGATCGTAGGCTACTCACTAGCATTCCCTGTGTCTTCAGTCTGTGCCTTTGTCCCAGGGCTGGCATTGCCGTCTCCTACCTGGACAGGAGGGGACAGAATTATGATTTGCCAGAATTTTAATACTACCCTGCATCAGCAAGGCAGAATAATATAATCATTGTCTCAGCAGCAGGGTGAGATAAGACTAACCCTGGCTTCTGTCATAATAAATCACAGCACAGCAGAGAGAAACTGCCACAGGCAGGTGGCCCCTACCCCCATGCTCAAACCTGACTGTTTCTACAGTTGTAGCCACCAGACCCAACTGTCCTTGCCTTTGATTCATCTAGGCTAGCTTAAGCCACACACTATGCTATAAAGCTTATGCAGTCCCCACCATCACTTGCCATTTTACTTTGTATATGAGGGAGAAAGCAAACATAATGGTCAAAACCCAAAGCATGCCTATCCCATTGCTGAATGGCAATGGTGAGAAGTCTGCCAGAGTCCAAAATAACAGAGGGGAGATTAATTTAATCAGCTTCTCCTAACTTATCCTTCTTAAGGCCAGCTCTTAGGACAATGGTATCCAGGATCCCGTAAAGCACAGCAGTGATGCTATCTCATGCGCTAGGTGTGCTTTTGACACCACTCTTCCTGCAAAGTTCCCATGGCACGCTGATCATTCTTGCTATGGAATTAGGAAAACAGTTCATTAGAAATCCAGAGCTGCCAAATAAGATGATTTCATCAGGGCATTCTGCCAGCTGAAGTGGCTCATGCATTTGGCAATCTAGCACCTGCTGGCAAAAAAAACCACATTTCTCCCCCTGCATTCTTCACAAATGGAATGTCTTTCATATTCATCAGAAAGTCTGAGAAATTATTTTTCTTCTCCGTACTTCTGTTACTGCTCCTTGCCATCAGCCATCCACCTTCAAGAGATACATTTCTATTTCCTGATGAATCCTGACCTCATGAGGAACTGTGTGTCACCATCACTATCTGAAGTCATCTGGCTAAGATTATACAATGATTTGAAAGTTATGGCCTTGCCAACTGAAAAAATAGAGGGAGATGCTGCTGGCAAAAATCCTCTGCTTTGCAGATGTGGTGATGGTGTTGATGATGATGCTTATGGAAACACCCCCACCCTGTTCGATATTTTCCCCTTTCTCAAGGGAAGTTTCCTAAGCACAGCATAGTACAACCTGCCCTAGTATTTCATACTCATACTCTAACATTTGTAAACTTCCTTGAACACTGTATTTTCTGCACACCTTGACTTAGTTTCTTGCAGCTCCAGCATGCAGTCTGTTTTCTGCAGATGCTTGATGATAATAGACTCATTTTGGTTCTGAGCGCTTCCTGAGTGCTTTGAAACCTCACTCAACTAAACACATACAACGGAAGTAGCTTCTGAGGTTTGTCAGTAATGTAGCCCTTTCCCCCACACTCTTTAAATCTCATGGTAACAGCACATCTTCTGCTATCCATTGTTCTTTATTTTTATTTTTATATTTTTCTGCTTGCCATGTTCAGCAACTGATTTACATGAGAGGCTAGTCCTCCCTCTTTGTTTCATGATTAGGTCTTAACTTTCCAGCTCAAGCCACATTCCCTCTGAAATACTCCAGTAGTTCTTTATGGATGGGAGGACATTGGTCTCAGGTTGACACCTTTATTGCCATTGCTGTGAGAATACTTATTCCATTCCAGTAGAAATGGATGCAGTCTGAGGATTTGAACAGAAAGGAGAAGAATTTGAGAGGTATCTCTTGACTTGTACTTGGCATAAATAGACAAGCCTCTGCTGATGATACTGGGTGTTACACTGATCACATTGGGTGCTAGTATAAAAATACGCTTATATGATGATTGCATAGTTTTGTTTAAGGCAATACATTTGATGTTTATGAGAACAAAGCTGGAAATTTTCCATTTAGAGAGTCTACTGTAAGGCATAAGCCATCAGCTTGGTCACAGTCTGCTTTTAATTTTTATGGTCTCTCCAATTAGCATATACAGAACAGATGAAATAAAATGAACAGGAAAGACCCCCTCTGAACAGAAACCCCAAATAAAAAATATCATAAAAAATGCAAATAGTCTCATGTGCATCCAAAGTATTTGTTATTTATAACAGGGACCAAAAATGCTTTCCTTTGAAACTACTGTATCTTTACAGTACACTGCTGAAAAATTCACTTTTCCTGTCCCGAAGCTGAAATGAAGCAATAATTTTGTATATTCAGTAGGACAGAGATGGTTGTTATGATACTTCTGAGGTTTTCACCACACTAAGAAACAGTACTGGCATGTTACATGCATGAATGCTTTTTTTACATATAATGCAGTCTGTTATTAAGCTGTGTATTTAAGTGGAAAATAGACCAGGTTGGACAAAAGTGGAAAGAGGAAACTATGTACTGGAAAAAATGGGTGGATTTGGTCACTCTGCATTGACATGGTTGTCAGAAAGCAAGGGAAACACAACTTTTCATTCAGCTTTTAGTGCTCTTGACTAGAACAGAACCCACTGAATCAAAAAAGATCAAGGATAAGATTCTCAAAATCTGCCTCTGGGCATTGCAGACTGCATTCCCATTCATTTCAGAAGGAATTGGGTGTCTCTTTCCTTCAGTTCAAATGGTTGTTGTGGAAAATTCAGTGTGAATTCTCATTACTTGCCATGTTAGGAAGTGTTATCAATTACATAATTTGAATTCAATGTATATGTTTACAAATATACTTTTACCTTGGCTCCAATGCTGGAGTAATTTCATAGGCAGAATTCTTTGTCTGCAAGTAAATTACCACTTTTTTCTTCTGTAGCAGTAAATAGCATGTGCCAATACTTAATTCAAAATAGGTAATTAGGAATCTTGCTAATGATGCTTAACACATTTAGTGTGCTGACATTTCAGCAGATTTCTCCCAGAGTGATATTATGCAGTGTCTTGGCTCTTTGCCCATTTGGGATCATCTAGAGAGGTGCAGCAGACTGTTGATACTACCTGGTGCATTTGTCAGCCACAGTATACCACCATAGCCTCTGCCTGGTGATGTGACTCAGCACATCACTTGCATCATCAGGATGCAATATGAGAGGCTAGGACATGAGAGATCTGCATGTGCCACAACTATGGTTGCATTTTTCATGCCTTTCTGGAAGAATCTGAACCTGTTATTGCCACTGTATGTCCAGAATATCAGTGCTTGAAGATACGAAATTCAGGACTGATTGGGTGCCTTTCTTTTGGGATGTAGAACCCCATAAACTCCCCACCAGTGAAAGAAGTCCAGTGATGATTCATCTGGCCTATTGCATTAAATGTTTTCAGGGTAGGTAGAGGAAAGTTCATGACAAATTGTTCTCTGTACTTAGTTGTAGAGTTATGATCATTAAATTTCTAGATCTGAGAATGAAATCATAACAACAGGCCTGGTCCAAAGCCAGTGAGAGCCTTTTCATCAACTTCAGCAGACTGTGGGGTAGGCCAGAGTATTGTTCAAGTGTTTGCTTACTTTTTAAATTCTGCTCAAATGTACTAGCTAAATTTTAGGGTGATGTAAGATACTACATCACCTGCTGGGTAAGAAGTCCAGCAGCTTTAGTGGAGTTAAATAGGTTTGCATCAGCTAAAAGTGTGGTTCTCAGTTTTCATCTAAATTGCAATGAACCAAACAACTAATGCTGCTAATAAATAAAACTTCAAGAGAGTTGCATAGTGTAAGTTTTGAAATGTTATCAAAACAAGTGCTGATCCCTAAATGTATTGTATATTCTACAAAAGGAAGGGTTGTTCACCTTAATTATTTATGACTGAGTGATTTATAGATTTTAGGTTGTGGTTCACCTTTTATATTTTTCCATGTTTGCTGTTTTCCCCTGATCTCAATTTAACAATCTCTTTAATATTGATCTGGATATGAGAAGCAATGCAAATTTTTAATGTTCTGCATCATGTGGCATACTTCAATTATTGGGATTTACTGTCATGAATAATTTATAGCTATGTTCTTTAATTTGTCATTGATTGTTGCCATCTTTTAAAAATGAATGTAGTTCTCAGTTTTGCTGGATCGACAGGCATGGGTAGATGTCTTCTGTTCAACTACATGTGCTACAAGAAAAACAGTGGAAGTTGAAACTTTCCCAGATTATATCACAGTACAGTCTAGCACTGGTTTTTGACTACATCTTAAAGAGAACATTTCAGACTTTATAGTCATCCAAGCACTGACGTGTCTGTTGATACTGTAAACACAAACAAATATTCCATGAGCAGCAATTTTACACTGAGGCCATAAACCTGTATGCCAGCATCTGGGTATTTTCAGGTTTTTGGCTACATGCAACCTAATGTTTTAGGAGCGCAAAGCATTAAACTAAATATCTAGTACCCTAACCAGTCCTAGAGGCCTAGAGAGAATGAACTTCTATTAGGTGTGGAAAGGCAGATCTCAGATTTTTAAGCACTACAGGTTCAGAGAGGTTTGGTGGAACCATGACGACATGATGGTGGAAGTCAGAGGTGCAAGATAGCTTAGCCTGAGAGGAGAATTACTTCTTTAGAGAATGCAGAGTTATAAGGGTGAGACTGCCAGGCTTTAAGAACTCAGTCAAGAAAAACCATCTTGAACTGAGAACAATTCAGAAAAAGAAATAGTCTGCCTTTTCACATTAGAATAACAATAATGATTCCTCCTAGTTGTGTCCTGACTCAAAGACACTACTGAAAAATTTTCCAAACGTAGGAAAAAAAAAGTGGTAGAAAGTTTAATCTTTTGCATTGTAGCAATCTGAAAGCTGATCTTCTGATGATAATTATTTTTAGATGGTATGGCTTGTTAATAGGAACTTATTTCAGAATAAGGGAATGGCATAGATTACTTAGATAGAAGGAAGTATGTGGTTCAAATTATTGAAGATATTCGTTACTCATTGTATTCTGACTTCTCTTCAAATGAAAAAAAAATATATCCAAACAAAGTCACTGCAATCATGCTTTCCAGCTGTCAGTTGGGGAAAAATTGGGATCAGTATTTCTAGGGGATAAAATCTTAATAACAATTGGTACTTACTTAGCACCTATGACCTATCTGAACTAATTAAACGCCCTTTCAAGTACTAGTAGTTCAACCTTCATAATACATCATGCAGTATAGTCATTGCCTGTTTTTATGGAGCAGTAAACTGCAATGCAACAGATGGGATTTCCAAGAGTGTCTAGTATTGCCCTGTTCTCGCTTACGCTGAAGTCGATGAGAGTTTTCACACTGATATTTATGGGTAAAAATCACGATAACACTAACTCTCTCATTGACCTCAGCAGCAGGAGAGAGAAATCAATGATGATAGCCTTTGAAAAAGCTTTTCTTAAATGACTTCAGCCAACTTGGCATAGAAAGATGTTAGCAGAAACAGGCAGGTCACTTGGGTCACCTCTTCCAACCACCACACCACACTGCCTTTGTAGGAAAGTTTTAAGATGCTTCATTCACCTGCTGAGAACTCAATGTGCAGTGCTTATGAGAAGTCTGTGAATGCAATCTCTGTTTTCCTCTCCATAGAGTAGGACAAGGGAAAGAGTGAAGGTATAAATTTTGTATCTCACAATAATGAATATTTTTGTAACTCTGTATGACTAGGAGGACATTTTCCTTGCACTGCCACATGTAGAACAAAAATATCAAAACTTTCAAGTACATTTGGGATCACAGAATCCAAGTTAAATATTACAACTCATTATATGGTCACAAGCCATTAGTTTCAGCTCCAAATTGGCAAGAAAGTAGCAGTTCAGAATTCATATGCAAGTGGGAAAAATGTACTCAGAAAAATCTGAAAATTAATCAGAAAAAATATGTTTCCTAGTAATTCCCTTTTTCCATTTTAACACCCTATTGCTTATGATGATGGCTCATTAGCTTCTGTCAAATATTTCGTCATTTTATCCTCAGCCTTATTTGAGAATGGCTGCATTACATTTCTGTTCTGGCTCTAAGGAGGTTTATATTTGTTAGTCTTGATTTCAAATTTATTTAATGCTAATCCACTTCACAAATTCATAGTACTTAAAATACATGTTTATTCATTTGTCATTCTGCTACAGTACTAAATCTGTGCTTCAGATGAAGTAGGAAATTGTGCAAAATAGTTCTTTTCTTCACAGTGGTAATTATTAAATCACCGCTCTAAACTAGTTTCATGTTACATGTGGAAACCCATAGAAAGATGTGGTCTGAACAATTAATGACTTCCTACACAAGTGCAGTCCATTTTTCCCCTCTGTTCAAACAGCCTGTTAAAATAATTCTACTGGCAGCTAGCAAAAATTTTGAGTGCTCATTAAAAGAAAATAACAAATATTTTTTTACTCAGACAGTATATGATGATAAGTGTCTGGGAATTACCAATGCCAAAAGACTTTACTGCAGCTGTGTACTACCTACTTAAACATGCGGGAAACATTTATCTTAGTTTGACTTTTGTTTTGTATTGGAGAAACTCTGTTAATGGATCAGTCAGTATAACATTTTTCTGCTTTTACTAAAGGCTTAAAATGTCTGTCTGTTGTCCTTAGTAAATGGAATCCCATGAAACACATGTAGTCACTCAGTCAGGATGTGTGACTTTTCTTTGTACGAACCTGTGCTGCACAGTTTGCACACTGATAATTTTAAAATAGAGCAGCATATGTCACAGTCCTGGTGAACATTCCCCTGGGCAGTCCTGGATCTCCGAAAGCTCACCCAGCTGCTGTGTTTGGATCCTAACAGAATGAACCCCTGCTGGTGTGAGTAGACTGGCAGACCCTAAACAGTTTTCTGTGACATTTGAGAAATGCTGATTCATTTATTCATACATATGTGACAGCAAGAGCTTGCATTAGACCTTTAAAATGGCACAGAACTATGCACCATTGTGGCTCCAAGTAGGAAGGATATGAGGCACGGAGACTTGTCTTTGCACCACCCTCACCAACCTGTAATCCTAAGGGTGAGGTTTCATCTTTCCTGTCTTTGACTAGATGCCTAACTTTGAAATGGTGTGGTTGGTACATCTCAGCCTAAGACAGATGTCTAAAATCACTGAGAAGAATCACACTCTGGAGGTGCTAGACTGTCTGTCGACTTTAAAGGGAGTCCAGATGATTAACTGCAACAAGACATTTAATTCTGGATGGCTAAAGTTAGGTGAGATATATTCGATACAAATTACATACAAACTCTTGTTACCAGCATGGCTTACAAGGACTAGTTTAGATTGTGTGTACTTGACAGAAAACAATGAGTCAAAGTTGTTTTGACTACATTATTTCATTCTAATGCAGCAGAATATGGTAAAAGTAAGACTAGACATGCACAGGGTCCTTCTGCATAATTTGTATAATGATGATGATTAGTTGAGGGAGATAGATTGGTGGAGCCACACAGGACTAGTTTAGATTGTGTGTACTTGACAGAAAACAATGAGTCAAAGTTGTTTTGACTACATTATTTCATTCTAATGCAGCAGAATATGGTAAAAGTAAGACTAGACATGCACAGGGTCCTTCTGCATAATTTGTATAATGATGATGATTAGTTGAGGGAGATAGATTGGTGGAGCCACACCGTGCCACCCCTGAGGCAAAGGCAGCAGATGGAGGTTCCACAAGAAGCAGAGGATCCCCTGCCCTCTTGCCACCAGGCAGAAGGAGGGGACCTAAGTGACAGGGGGGAATGGAAACAGGTCCCTGCTCAGGGTGCCAGGC
>NW_008794951.1:7220958-7223941 GCF_000699145.1 Aptenodytes forsteri
GGAACAGGCTGCCCAGGGAAGTGGTTGAGTCCCCATCCCTGGAGGTATTTAAAAGACGTGTAGATGCGGCACTTAGGGACATGGTTTAGTGGGCATAGAGGTGTTGGGTTGATGGTTGGACTCGATGATCTTAGAGGTCTTTTCCAACCTTAATGGTTCTATGATTCTATGATTATGGTACTGGTAACATTTGGGAGAAAGAAAGCAATTGGCAGAGGATGGGAAGAAGTACAAGCAAATAAACTAAAACAATGGTCTAATATCACCAGAAAAAACAGAGCCTAATGTGACCCAAGGATTGCAATTGCCAATATAGAATCATATCATAGAATCATAGAATAGTTTGGGTTGGAAGGGACCTCTAAAGCTCATCTAGTCCACATTAAAGGATTTCTCAGTGGATGTAGCAGAACATAACTTAATCTGAAGTGCACTTGAGAAATTAGAAATGCCTTTCTTTGTTGCTTTTTGACATGACAGAGGTCTGGATAAGTGTTAGGTTTTAACGTAAATTAACAAGATTAGTATGTCTGCAAGTGGTCCACAAATATTCTTCATCTGTTTAATTTCTTTCAGTACTGTCACCCTCCATCTTATCCTCTTTGAGATACTACAAGGGGAAAAGAATTGTCAGGGCACAAGAATTATTTAAATTTAATTTTAAAATACCATCTTGGTTTCTTAGACTGTCTTATAATCAGGCTGACCATCTTGAAGAGTATAAATACAGAATTAATCAAGCTTGTGCTTTCATGTTCACAAAATTCCAGGAACTCATAGCATACACTGCGAAGAGGTTAAAACCATAATATTATAAAACTATGTTAAAATGACCTACGCCTTGGTTTCTGGAGAAAGGTTGGGTAAGTGAGCAGGGTATATAAGCATTCATTTTGTCAAGTACTTCTCTAAGAGCAGCTATTTATAACCACTTCTATTCAAAGATAGCAGGAGTTACATAGGAAAAGGCTTAAAACCAAACAGAACTTTTTCTCCAGTTCAAAAATATTTAGATTATCTTTGGTGTAATTTTGCAAAGTTCTTTCATTACTGTTATTCTAGAAATGATACTGAAATCTGTTCTAAAATTTAAACCACTCTTTCCCCCCAACTTCCCCAAACCTACTTTCACTCTAAACACTTTAAGATTCATTTTGCAGTTTAGAAAAACCAAAAAAACTAAGGAAGTCCACTGGAAATCTCCAACTTTTGCAGGGCCTAATCTCAGCTTCTGCTTCCTTGGGTCTCAAACAACTTTTCTTCCTCTGCACAGACAAAAACATCATATAGTGAATATAAAATGTTTTTCACCATATCATTAATCCCAAAGAGCTAATATGGACTCGTGTTTTATAGCTATGCAATTTGTGTGAATGTGTGTGCATGCATAAAGGGAAAGGAGGGGATACATAGCAGATGGTTATTACAAATGTTGCTTTACTGTATACATTTCATTTGCAGATTCTGCTCTTGCACATGAAACCTTTCAACTATCAGACAAGCACAAGGGCTTACGCAATATCAAGTAATTTTTGGCAGTTGCTGCTCAGTCTTTCATCGCTGCCAGATCTCTGGCAGTATAAGCTGAATCCCTGTCTAGTATACAACTAGCACAAGGTCCTCATTATACTGGAATTTAATACTTGGGGCCAGAAGGCTCTACATACAATTTAAACCCAGACTCTCTCCCTTGCCTTTTGAGTGAACAACTATTTAATATGTGGTGCCTGACAAAGCTGCCATAATTAAAAGGATAATTATTTATATACACATTCAGATCCCATGTAAATAAATAAAAATATAGAAATTAATGGAATAAATTTCAGAATTTAAATATACTTGAATATATGCAATTATGCCACCAGGGAACAGTGACAATTGGCACAGAAGTCTACATAGGGCAATTATGACATACTGAACATCAAAGACTGCATGAAGTCTGCAATACATCCTAGTACTAGAAACAATGTGTATACACAAATATACAGTTGTGCACACACAATAAAAATCCTTTTTTGCTCATTCTTCAAGGCATTATTTTAAAAATTAGCGATAGCTTAGAACCACCAGACAAATTTATGCAATGATCTTTTAAGTTTCAAAGTCCATCCATTCTCCAAGTGGGAAAGGAAGACTATCTTACTGAGGTTCTTTATAATATATCCATGCAAATATACCTCTTCCCAGAGATATCAGTTCAGTGCTATGCCTATACTGCCAACATATACACCCAAACAATTCATTACAAATAAGGGTTTGACAAAACACCCACCTTCTAAGAATAGCTTTGTTCATCCAGAGCCTTAGAAGTTTGTAGCTCCCAACATCACAATGATTGCTACCACATCTGCCCCATGGAGGGTCTATGCCTACCTCTATACTTTTTAAAGTAAAAAATCTACTAAATATATTGTCCTTCTCCATGAGAAGTAAATAAATGGAACCCTGTCCCCATGCATACTGTATTAAAAAATACTTATGACACTTCCTTATTGGGTTGTAATTGCTCATCCGTGTCTCTCTTTTCACACTGATTCTCTCATTCGGTATTGAACAACCACATAGATATCCTGCACAAAGGAAATACTGCAAGTGGAAGTGATATTCTTGCATGGAGCACTTTACACATATCAGGAGGAAGGTGTTGGACTTCCTTTGGCTGAGATACTTGCCAAGCACTTTCCATCATTACATCAGCCTGTTATAATTTGGTTTTGATTTTTGACTCAGTTCCTAGTGTTAGGAGAGAGGAATAGAGTGCAACATAAGGATATATGAGGGATAGGAACACAAAAGTACACTAAGGTTATGCCATTTTTTTTTCTGGAACAGGTAGATGTTGGTAATCCTTTCTCTAAGGGGTCTCTGAAAGCTGAGTATTCCCTGCTGTTGCACAGTTAAAGTGCTTCACAATCTGTGAGCGATTTCAGCCTGTGGTCTACGTTCTCCCAACAGATATCTTTGATAGCAAAAATGGTGTCCT
>NW_008794951.1:7223964-7232020 GCF_000699145.1 Aptenodytes forsteri
GAATTCCCTACTGGGTTTAGGGCAGTTGTTTTGAAAACAGAAAACACAATGATTTTTTTTTTTTTTCTTATCCATGCCCCAACCTAGAAATATTGAGGAGCTTTGTGTGGAAGTTGAGTACTGAGGCAGCACTTCTGGACATACACAGCAGCATAACACTGAGAATCTAGGGAAATTTTCACCTTTTCAGTCTAAGCAGAATTTTTTGACTCATTTAACTCATGGTCCCTGCATACATCACAATCTAGGTGCCTAAGTACTATTCTGGATTTTATCCTAAATGAATAGATAATCAGAGTAACTCTAATGGGATCAAATGGCTAAGTAGGGAGGAAAAGGGAATTATTTTGAATGGGCAAGTCAACCTCAATGATCAAGGCTGTAAACACAAATATGTATTTTTATTAATTCACCTTCGGTGTTCTTTTTATTAAAAATGAAACAAGGCACTGTAATTAGGAAGATGATAACTGCAGAATGTGGAGATATAGTGGGCTTTACATCAGTTCATGGCTGTTTGAGGTTACTTCACTGTGTCTTGATTTTAAAACAATTTCACAAAATCAAGAGTTAATTGCTGTGGGGCTGTTTGGCACAAGAATCCATAAGGACCTTGAGGTTAAGTAAAAACTGAGGTAAACTGCGCATGTTTCTACTTATAGTAGTATTATTATGACTTTGACAGCATTTTCATGCGATAGATTAAAATTTTGCCACTAAAATTCCCTCTACAGGCTGAGATTTATCACAACAAAGCTTCAGTATTTTAATAGCTCCTTGAAAGATGAAATTAGACTCTGATGCTGGAAAAGGCTTTACTGTTTAGATCACAGCTGGCTGAAATTCAATTTTGTTTCATGGGAATTTAGGATATTTTGAACAAGGTTTTATTTCAGTATGAAAGTAGAGTTTTCTAAATTTCCCATGGAAGCAAATAATTTAAAAACAATATAATTTTTATATTAATAATTTTTGAAAAACAGTACAGAATTTGATCAGATCTTTCTGAAATGGAAATGAATCAATACTACATAAGTATCAGTTTTCCAGAGCTTGCAGGGGGTCAGAACAACCAAAGACATTCCTATGAATTAGGAATAGTGAATTGAGATGTGGAAGACTCAGTCATAGCTAGGTTTGCCAGAGCTTTCATGGAGCGTTGCTTCATGAGGAGGAGCCTGAGTCCCCTGAGCCTACATCTGAGCATCTCCTCCCAGTACCATGTTTATTTGGCATTCAATATGACCTATAAAATGAAGAAATAGTCTTCTCATTTTGAAAATGGGGACAAAGAGGGACAGAAGACATTGCCAAGATGTAAGCTCATCTTTGCATAATTTAACCTTGGAAAATCAGGGACTGAGAGCAACCAGGAAGCAAAGCCAAACTAGTTGAGAAGAAATATGTTGGATGGGCCTGTAATTTGGACTGGAGGATGATGCATCCATCCAGTCAGGAATCACAGTAATGTTTTTCTTGTCAGGTCAGGAAATTCAGTTAGCTTCATATCTTCTAATAGAAAATTCAGGAAAGTAGTCCTGACTGAGTGTGCCAGTACATCAAGGCAGGAGGTATTTTCAATGAGCTTCTCCTTACTCGCTTCCAAAACTGTTCCACTCTATACCAAAATAATTACTTGATCATAGGGCCTGAGAGAGAGAATGACTTTGCAACTGAGTGGGTTAGATGCACCTTTGAGAGTATCTCGTGCCTGGAGAAATTATATCGCTCCAGCATAAGATGGCAAGTTTGAAGGTCAATATTTTAGTTTTAGCTAGTCTAAGGTCCTTTGTGGGACCAAGACCATGTATTTGTCTGTCCAAAGGCTCAAAAGGAAAGCTGTAGTTGAGCCAGCAGCTTAACTCTCTCAGGAAAAATTCTTGTGCTGTCAATGCTGAATAGTCACTGTTTATTGTCAAAAGGCATCCTCTCTACTAGTTTTCCTTGGTTTAGAACATAAAACTGCAACATACATTTGCAAAACTCTATAATTAAATAATAATTGCCATGACAATAATAATAAATATATAGCTGATATCTGTAAAATTTAAAGGTGTGGTTTAGTGTGAAATGTATTTTTCTAAGGAAATCATTATGACTTATTCTAACATTATATAACTCTATGAACAATTTATACTCTATTAAAGATCTATAATATGGAATACACATTGGTTTCTCTATTTCTCTAGCAGGACCCCAAAGGAGCTATTAACATATAGGCGGTGAACAACCGTTAAGTATAAGTCACAAATCTTGACTAAATCCTAATGTGGCTATTGATAGAATATTAAACTCAAAATGAATCTCCTATTCCATCGTGTACTAATAGAACTTTGAAATGCATATACTTTAATTTTGCCAAAACAGAATAGAAATAAAAAAGGAATGAAATCCCTGTACAGCAACATAAAAATGTTTAAGTAATCATGAAAATGTGAAAAACCTCTACCTTATTCCAAATCATTATGGCTACTGTTATAAGAATTTATGCTGTCTTATGTGATCGCAGCAGTGATTGCCAACTTAGGAATGATTGTACCTAAAATAAACTACAATATTTTACTGCAAACCATGGAAGAAATTAAATTGGAACAAAAAAAACTGGGAGAAGAATGAGACATAAAGCCATGGCCTGTGGTTTTGCACCTTATCATGTTAAATCTGCAGTTTTGACATGATTTCCAACTGAGGCATCCTACACAACATCAGCTGTCATTTTTTTTGAGTGCTTCAGCTATCTCATAGATGTTACTGTGAGCAAGGTTTGGCATGGGAGTCATTACATAGGGAAATAGTCTATCAGTACACATGTCCGCAAGTTTATGAATCTCAATTAGAAATAATTTGTGCCATTTCCTCAAAGTAACAATTCATATAGAAAAATCACCAGTTAAAGTAGATTCATGACTAAAGTGCATTATGGAGGCATAGATGGATGCATGCAAGTTTTGTGTTCCTAAATTTTAGGTGATGGGCAGGAAACATCTACATCCTACATCTTGACCAAAAGATCTATCAGATTCTCTATGTGTACATTCATGAAAGCTCTTACTGGAGATTCAGCAATGTGACAGAGTTTTGACATAAAAAATTCAGTACAGTGAACTGGGAAAAGTGTCCAAATAAAACCTGAGTCTAAAACTCTAAACCAGGTCTAAACATGAGTGTTGCTAATCCAGCAGACACTGCACTCAGTGTGCTTCCTTGACTCACTCCAACTACTAATTGAATGCAAATAATGACATAAGAGTAGTTTGCAAGATGAGACAGTGCTAGATGAAAGGAGTAGAGAGTGTTCAACAGCTGATCTGCATCTCTTTTTTCAAATGTAGCATCTTCAGCGACAGAAAATTAGGCTGAATTTCAGAACGAGGGAAAGATCCCCAAGCAAGTAAGTTTTGAATAACACTGTCTTTTGAATCAAACAGCAACACTGTTTCCTCTGAGAAAACACTTTGAAAATTATGAGCTTTCTTTGAGTTAGCATATGCTAAAAGAAGGGTTGAATTGCAGCTGTTTCCAGAGCTCAGCATATACTTTCAACCTGTTCTTGGTTTCCTTTTCTATTAAAAATGTAAGAGACTCTGTCTCTGTGCTAAAAAGCTGAAAAAAATGCAGTAGCTTGTAAAAAGTAGCTTGTAAAAAATCTTATTCTGCAAGGTTTAAAAGATCTCTTTAGTAAAGCATTTGATTTTGAAAGTTAAGGCTATGCTGCTTCCGCAAGGTTTTGCACAGCTCCCACATGGAATATAATCTTGTTTCAGGTTTAAAAAAATATAAATCTCTTGACAGCGATGTCTCCAGCTTTCAGTAGGACTCCTTCATGGTTATTGCAGGATGGCAAGTTATGTGTCTCTGGCCCCTACTGAGTGAAGATGCTCAGGAGGTATTGGGGATATGCTGGGGCTCAGCAGACTCAATAATATCACTCCAGTACCCAGCTAGTGTCAGCACAGCGCAAGCAGGGCTTTTCTTCACTCTTACAGCTGACAATGGCTTGGATGTTTACATCATTTCTTTGAGACACAAATGTAATCGCAATGGAAAAGTACCTTCTCTGGGCTGACAAATCCCACAGCACAACAGTATTAACATTTTGCAGGCTAAGTGGCGTGAGATGGGAGAAGTCAAAGGAACAGTTCTGGAGATGGTACTAGTGACAGAGAGGTGACTTTTTTTTTTTGTCTGTGATAGAAAACATTTCTTGTCAAATTAATATAAAAAATCATTAATAGCTATGAGATGTATTAATGAAGAGGTCGTATATGTAATCTTACAGCTGTGTTGATGAAGCTTTATAACCTGACCAAATGTGATCAGGAGACATTCTGTGGGTTGTTTTTGGTTTTTTTCAAGAACATGGTTGTTAATAATAAATGAATAAATACTAGCCTGGGTGTTACATAATGGAAAAAAAAAAAAATTACAAACTGCTTTCCTTTGGTGTAGGGCCTGAATAAGTGTGCAGAAAAACAAGTATGAAGGAGCTGAGGATAAGCACTGTACCATCCTTGTTTGCTCCGTGTTCTGATCTGCTGGGCCCCGATGATGGGAGCTGTGAGGAGGCTCAGTGATTCATCCCGTAGGTGGCTGCCTGTCACGGATGGGTGAAGCGCTTCCTATATATAGCTTGTGCATGGGTTCATAGCACACTTGAGGATGGCCTGGAATTAAAGGTGCTCTCAAAAAGCCCTGGGTAAATAATTATTTTATTATTACAGCAAGGTGCTAGCAGCTCACAATTTCAATAATTGGATCAACATTTATATTGCAAATGCCAGCAGGTTTGACTCAGCTCTTTATAGTTCTGTAACAGATAAATTAAATTCTATTACACTGATTTTATTTCAGGTGAGATTTTTGGGAGATGGGAGAAAGAAAGGCTGGCCTGTCCTTTGCAGATGTTAGAGATCCCAGTGCTGCTGGCCCAAATGACTTCTCTGTCATGTTGTGAGTTAGCCAGACAGGCAGTGGCAGTTTCAGTTCATGGCTGTGGCATGGACAAGAAGTTCAGCACTGCAGCGTAGTGACTCAGTGCTTAGCGTTCTCGCCCAGGATGATGAAATCCTCATTTCTGGCCCCTGTTTTGTTATAGGCACTGCGCAGCTCATCAGTGCTGAATCCAAACAGGGACATGGATGCTTTCACACCTGACTTGAGCTATCTGGGTCTTGGAGTGGAATCTAATTCCAGTGTTAGGTGCAGTGAGTACCTGTAGAATGAAGACGTGGTCCCCTCAAAGCCATTTAAAGGCAGTAGACTGGCTTACCTAGATAACAAGGAAATGCTGCTACTCTTCTCTAGTGTGAGTCTCAGAAAATCATCACCTGCAGGGTTTCACAGCTGGAATATCTTCCTGGAAAGAGAGGCCTTGTCTTCTTTCTAAAATGAGGCACACAGCTCATGCAGGAGGACGATCCTCTTATGTGGTAAACTTAAGTTTAGAGCACTTATCCAAAACTATGCAATGTGGGTTCAGTTTCTTCCTCTGTTTGAACATACCCAACCTTCATTTTTTGAAATCCCTTGATATCAAAGCAAATTGGGTCATTAACTTCTGTTAACCCTCATCTAAACTCACACATGACAAAAACTATGTATTGAAGTAACAAAATTTTGCTTTTCCTCAGTGAATTGTAATTACATCAATGGCCCCGTGCATTCAAAGCAATGTTTCCCAAGATGATCTACAACTCGTATTTGGAAAACTACTGAGAAGCAGCACTAAGAACTTCAGAAATATACTTATTAGGTCCAAAACCGGGAAACTTACCCTTGATAGTCTGTTTATTTACTTTCTCCATCACTGCCTCTCTCTTTCGCTGGCATGAATAATGTATCAATGCTTTTTTTGTTGGTTTTTTTTGGTTTGGGGTTTTTTTTTGTTCTTTTAACACCTAGAGAAAAATAGAGATGTTAATCTCTTACAGTGGCAGCTAAGACAAGCACAATTAAGCAGCTTACTTTCTAGGGATTGCTCACTGAATTCTTCAAGAAGTTCCTATGCAGCTGATGCAGTTGAGGGCCATGCTATCGATTCCTAGCTGACAGCAAACAGATGGCCTGTCAGCAGAATTGTTCATACTTTTAGTAGGGTACATCATTAATGAAGCCAAATACGAGCGTATGTTTTCAGCTCCCTGTTATTAAAAAAGTAGTGCATTATACTGTAAAAGTAGTTTATTAGATCCCATGTGTCATTCAAGGAAACCAGTTATGCTGAATCTGTGACATGGAAAAAAAATCAGCCTTCTCCAGCAACATATGTTAATGGTGCCCTGCATTCTTTCTGACAAATTTTATTTTTCCACAGGTGAATAAGCGCTAAAATACTGCTTTGCATCTCCAGTAGTTGTAGTGTCTCTCTGTATTTCCTGACATATGCCAATGTTAGGTGTCAAGGGATACAGAAAAACCTGGAACAGGTTTAGCTTTCTATCACCTTTTTTATTTTTGTTTACTCATTGGGGGACAACATAAAATTTTAGTGAGTTGGTGGAGTATTGTGTGTAAAAATTCAGATTTTAAAACACCTGGCTACAATTTCACACACTTTAAATTCCAAATGAAACAATAATAGTTAAAGGATCAAATCCTACTCACTTTACTCTCACAAATAGTCCCATTAAAACTAAGCCAGCTGTGTAATATGTGGTCTCTTGCTTATTGTTTGTTTCCTAGAACTGAATTTCCCTAGGGCAGTGACTGGTGCAATCAAGTTCACCAATACAAAAAGGTGCATTGCTTCATAGTCATTTAGTACTTCTGTATGTGGCAAAATAATAATAAGCTAGTCCAAAATCCTAAACAATGAAAGATGATTTTAGAATGAAAAATATAGATTAATAACTACTGTGATGCTTAATCTTAAGAGGTATATCTATAAAGATACTGACAACACCATGGGCAATACTCTTACATGCTGTGTTACTATTCACATAGTTTGTAGTACTTTGGATATATTTTTCTATGTAATATATGTACTTTTAAAAGACATTTCTTCATATCCCTGTAGTCATCTTTGTTAGTTTTATAATTGCTTGATAGTTTTGTTCAGTAGAATGTTAGAAGGGTTTCTTGTGTGCTGTCATCTTTGATTAGTAAAGTCCTCTATAGTGGGGATGGTGATGTCTGAAGGCTAAAGTGATTGCATTCAAGGTTTTTATTTGAGAAGCTGTATTTTTTAATAAATGACTGTCATTTAAGAAAACTCAAAGTGTATGGAAAGTTTTGTTCCTAGGGTGTATTATTGTACTTTTTTTTTTCATGTTCACCATTTGCTATTCTTCTATTCTTTCTCTCTCAATTACTATTGATGTTCACGATGCCTGTCAGCTGATAGCTTTTTATAAGCTGTTCTGCAAGCTGAACACAAATAACATGACAGCTTGCAGGCTACTTGTTGTCATGGTGTTCTTACTTTGCTCTGGGCAATGCCATATAAAGCATATTACATCTCGACTCCTATTTGCATCAACCAAATATTTTAACATTAACACAATAATATCAGAATGGCAGGATGTTTATGACATTACCAGCACCAAGAAAGCAGAATAAAATTATGTTCTGTTTCCGCCTACACATTTTCACCCACTCCCAGGCTCTGTACTACTGTGGTTACAGAATTGTTGATTTCTGTGGAAGTAAGTTGATTTCAGGTTCTAAGCCCAATTATGAAATTTAATTTAAAAGGTCTTTCTGACTGCATTTGCAGGCATTCATTAAATGAGATGTAACACAGGAAATGTCACCCTACATGCTACTCTTTGAACTGGCTTCGAACAATTTACTCAGAGGATGACTCAATTGTAGAAGTTCTGTGCAACATCCACAGTTGAAAAAGCTCCAAGGAATTATAACACTGACCAAGAGCAGGTGACAAATAGTTTGTAAAAGAACATTACCAAAATTATAGAATCATAGAATCATAGAACTAAAAAATTTTTCCTTATATCTAGTCTAAATCTACCCCCCTTTAGTTTAAAGCCATTCCCCTTGTCCTGGCACAACAGGCCCTGCTAAAAAGTTTGCCGACATCTTTTTTAGAAGCCCCCTT
>NW_008794951.1:7234527-7254813 GCF_000699145.1 Aptenodytes forsteri
TCTAAGTAGCCGAACCCCTGGCTGTGGCCCCAGTCCTGGAACCATTTGTTGACTCACCAGATTCGACTGGCCCTTTCAAACCCCTTCCCCTTGACTGGCAGGATTGATGGAAAGACTAGCTGTGCTCCTGAGTCCCTTACCACTGCTCCCAGGGCTCTGTAGTCCTTCTTGATAGTCCTCAGACTGTTCCTGGCTGTGTCACTGGTGCCCACGGATCGCAGAGATTTCCTGCACCAGGAAATACCTCTCCATGCGAATAGTCTTCCTACAGTTTAGGACTGACTTTGGTTTATTTTATCTTACTCACTTTGGAAATGGACTAGCCTAAAGAATAAAAGGCTTTTGTAAGCATGATGTATTTTAAAGTGAAACTCTTGGAAGAGATTGGATTGTAAACTTACGTGTAAACAAGTGTAGCCACAGCTCTCACCATATAGCTGGCTCCAAGTTTCTAACAGATCATTTTGAATAAAACATCTTTCAGTGCTGTGATGCTGGTAGTTGGACATATCATAGAATCATAGAATCATAGAATCTTTAAGGTTGGAAGAGACGTCTAAGATCATCGAGTCCAACCGTCAACCCAACACCACTATGCCCACTAAACCATGTCCCTAAGTGCCACATCTACACGTCTTTTAAATACCTCCAGGGATGGTGACTCAACCGCTTCCCTGGGCAGCCTGTTCCAATGTTTAACCACTCTTTCAGTAAAGAAATTTTTCCTCACATCCATCTAAACTTCCCCTGGCACAACTTGAGGCCATTTCCTCTCGTCCTATCACTAGTTACTTGGGAGAAGAGACCGACACCCACCTCGCTACAACCTCCTTTCAGGTAGTTGTAGAGAGCGATGAGGTCTCCCCTCAGCCTCCTTTTCTCCAGGCTAAACAACCCCAGTGCCCTCAGCCGCTCCTCATCAGACTTGTTCTCCAGACCCCTCACCAGCCTCGTTGCCCTTCTCTGGACACGCTCCAGCACCTCAACGTCCTTCTTGTAGTGAGGGGCCCAAAACTGAACACAGTATTCGAGGTGCGGCCTCACCAGTGCCGAGTACAGGGGCACAATCACTTCCCTGAATCATTCGATCCTAGGTCCTACACATATTTAACCAACCAACTAACTAATTTCAGTTCTAGTTTCTATATTCTTTATTTTGGATCATTCTGACAGACTGCAGTCTGGTCTCGTTTAGATTATGCATTTGTTCTTATTGTATTTATGGCAGTCTGCTGGGCCTGATCCCCTGGTTGTCCCGCACATGCCTTGTGAGCGCCCTCAAGATGAAAATATGCAGCAGCCTGTGTGGACATCTTTGATATGTTTCTGTATGACCCTTCTGCAACTTTGCAAACCAACTCATGTAACTAACTGCAAATTTTTGTCTGCAAAGCAGTGTCACCTGCAGCTTTCCTCTCTTCACCTGTAGTATGAATGTTTGGGAACATGAAGAATAGCAGGCAGAGCCTCTCTGGAATCCTTGAAGTCGCCAGGCAATACCTGCCTCAATACAGCAGGCTTTATCCCAAAAACTAGAAAAATGCAGTGCAGGAAGGGCTGTGAGAAAGACCTTCAGAGATGGTCTGGACACTTTGAGCAGCTGGTGTGGTGGTCCCTCCAAAACCAAAACCAAAAGAGTAAGAAGGTTGCTTTCTCTGGCTGAGATATTTCTGATATAACACCTACTGCCTCTTTCCTCCTTTCGTCCCAGCATTAGCATCCATTGCCCCTTATAACATTGTCACAGAAGCAGCTCAGCATCTTAATGCTTGTTCCTGTGTTTCCCTCTGTGCTTGGGAGAAAGACCTTGCAAATATCTGTACAACAGATGAATCGCTTTCCTTCAAAACTTCTCTCAGAAACATGTTTGAACATGATGTGTACACAAACGTGACCATGGGTATGCTGAGTGGAACTCACTGCTGTGCTAGCTGGTGTGATGTTAACATACATGTTAGCATAGCATGCAACTAATACTCAAAAATAGTTACTACTACTATTATTTTCTCCTACAGATTTCCTTTCTAGACCAGGCTCAAATGCCAAGAAAATAAAACCAGAGAATAAATATCCCATGGTCATGTCTCTTTATTTAGGTTAGGCTACAACAGCCTTTTAATTTTCCAGCAGCCAGCCCTCAAGGTAAAGAAACCCACCCTTCTCTCCCAGCAGTGCAAAAGAGAGAGAGTGTTGCCTTTCCTGCATTGACAAAGATTAAGGACAGACAGGACCACTAGATCCTCCAGTCTAACATGAACAAAAGCATATGCACGTGGGCTTTAGACCTGTTGAAAAAATACAACTATTTTGATGAAAAGAAGTATTTAAGTAAAAAAAAAAAAAACAACAAACACTAGTTTTATTTCATTGGGCCTTTATTTTCTTTCACGAAAAAAAAAAAAACAGAAGCAAAATACTTGGTATTAGTTTAAAACCTGAAAAGTCTTTCAAAAGAGGAACTTAGAGAGTTGAAAGAGGGAGCTTAAACTGGAACAAGTTTTGATTGGCAGGAAGAAAAATAATTTACAAACCTGTCAAACAAGCAAACAAACCAATATAGTAATCAAGACCCCAAATCTCAGCTAACATGGAAAGTTGCTGTGAAAAATATTGCTTTTGATTCTAAAGCATTTTTCAATTGGGAAAACCTGTTCTGAACAGCATAATGAAATCCTGAGGAGACATGGTGATGCTGAGAACCAGTGAAGAACTGATGTAGATACACTTCAGAAGCGTATTCTGCAGATAGGCAAGGACAGTTCTTCCTGGTAACATTAGCATGATTGCCTGAGGAAACTGAACTTACTAAATTTCACAGCTACATGGCTGCATTTCCATAGTCGAGAAGGGAAGAAATTAGAGGTAGCTGCATGTGAATTATCCTGGTTTCCTCATATGTTTCATAGAAGCTTTCTGTGTATTTTTCAAGTCAGACTTGGTGACGGGCATCAAGGTCACTATGGCTACAGGTGAGGCTTTAATGCTAAGACAGAGTGGAGATAAACAACCAACCGGGTTTACAATTGGCTTTATAAAAAAACAAAGGTATTATTTCTTCCTGGGATTTGAAGGTGATATTTTGTCTTTCACTACTCATCAACTCTTTTGCACTCCTTGAAGTATGCACAGAAAAACTCTGCTTAAATAAAGCAGATTTTTTTTTTCTTGTATTCTTTGTGCTTCTCCTATGGTTTATGCCACAACAGAGCACAATGGATTCATCTGGGTCTAGTTATTTCTTGCACACACTTTCTCACTTTTCCTGGACAGCCTCTCTTCCTGTTTACTTCAGCAGTGTTCTTCCTTGTAGGAAGAAAGAAATTAAAGATTTAAGGATGCAATTTGCTTAAATTAAGTTGCCCCAAAATAATTCCATTCCCCAAAATACTGTTGATTACTTATCACTTTGCTATGAAGGTGGAGAGCAAGTTTTTCTCCCAGAGATCCATATTCCTAGAAACATAAAAGAAAGTGGAAATTAATAAACTTCAGCAGTGTTCTTCCTTGTAGGAAGAAAGAAATTAAAGATTTAAGGATGCAATTTGCTTAAATTAAGTTGCCCCAAAATAATTCCATTCCCCAAAATACTGTTGATTACTTATCACTTTGCTATGAAGGTGGAGAGCAAGTTTTTCTCCCAGAGATCCATATTCCTAGAAACATAAAAGAAAGTGGAAATTAATAAATAATGTATGTACAACTTGATTAAGGCCAGCTAATGGACAGATCAATAGCCGGGCATATTCCATAGTCTCATAGCATATTAAAAAATGAAAGGCCATCAGGCAAATTAGATCGAGTTTTATAATTTCCTTAATTTGCATTCATATTGCATCTTGTTTTACTCCCAAGAATTGTCATGTTTTGCCCTCTCTACCCCTGTACCTTCACAACAAGTATTAGTGTACACATGACCCCGTCCTGCTGGTATGAAGAGAATCCAAAACCTCTTTAAACAAGTCTTAGGTGAGGTGTATTTGCATATTGTCCCCTGTATCACAGAATCATAGAATCATAGAATCTTTAAGGTTGGAAGAGACATCTAAGATCGTCGAGTCCAACCGTCAACCCAACACCACCACCCACTAAGCCATGTCCCTAAGTGCCTCATCTACTCGTCTTTTAAATACCTCCAGGGATGGGGACTCAACCACTTCTAGTTGCTTGAGAAGAGACCAACACCCACCTCGCTACAACCTCCTTTCAGGGAGTTGTAGAGAGCGATGAGGTCTTCCCTCAGCCTCCTTTTCTCCAGGCTAAACAAACCCAGTTCACCCAGCCGCTCCTCATAAGACTTGTTCTCCAGACCTCTCACCCACCACTATGAAAAGGGGATGCTTATCTTCACTCCCTTTCACAAGAAAAACAGCAGCTGAAAGTAATTTGATCATCTTACAGACTGCTGTAAAATACTTGGCATGCAACTACTTATAGTGAGGCTGAGCAGCATTTTTGAATCCACGTTTTCAATTGAAATTGTGTGCTCTTTGGACTTGACCTGCAGATAAGCCTTCGTATCTAAACTCTAAATCATGTCTTCAAAGAGAAGGTTTGTGAGTAAGAATTTTTGTAGGCCTATATCAAGATTTTTTTCTCTGAATGTTGGTCAACTTCAAAATGAAAGATAAATGAAAAACAATGCAACTTTCATGTTGAATATGATTTTACAGTTCCTGGCAAATGGGAAAGATTCATCTCTGGAGCTCCACCAGAGAAGAATTTTGGTCCAGCAGGACATACACTGTCATTCTAAAATACCCTGAAGACTAGAAATGCATGTTTAAGAATCTTTATGCATGAGCCACCTTTTTAATGAGTATTGGTTGGAAAGGCAAGAGAATGAAATACTGTTCAATTAAGTATGTTTCATTTTTTTTTTTTAATGTAATATAATGTAAGGTCAAATGCTTATAGATTTTTTTTGACACTGAATTATGCCATCTATAGTGTTCTACTTCCACAGACTACAGAAAGATAGATGGTTAGATTACTGTCTTTCTTCAGTCTTTTTAACAGAAGCAGATAAAGGAAATAACTGGTTTTTAGAGACCCCTTAAGGACATGTTATTGTGGGTTAACCCCGGTAGGCAGCTAAGCCCCACACAGCTGCTCAGTCACTCACCCATGGGATGGGGAAGCGAATCAGAAGTGCAAAAATGAGAAAACTCATGGTTTGAAATAAAGACAGTTTAATAGGTAAATCAAAAGCTGCATATGCAAGCAAGGCAAAATAAGGAACTAATTCACTACTTCCCATCGGCAGGCAGGTGTTCAGCCATTTCCAGGAAAGCAGGGCTGCATCACGTGTAACGGTTACTTGGAAGACAAACAGCGTAACTTCAAACATGCCCCCTTCCTCCTCCTTCACCCAGCTTTTATTGCTGAGCACGAGGTCATATGGTCTGGGATATCCCTTTGGTCAGTTGGGGTCAGCTGTCCCGGCTGTGTCTCCTCCCAACTTCTTGTGCACCTCCAGCCTACTTGCTGGTGGGGTGGGGTGAGAAACAGAAAAGGCCTTGATGCTGTGTAAGCACTGCTCAGCAACAGCTAAAACATGGGTTTGTTATCAAGGCTGTTTTAGTCACAAGACTGAAACATAGCACCATGCAAGCTACTATGAAGAAAATGAACTCTATGCCAGCCAAAACCAGTACACATGTATAAAGCTTGAATTCAAAAACAGTTAAAAGATGAGAAAGTTCATTGTGGTTACTTAAATGCTTTCAACAAAATCCTTTACTTAAAAGTAAAACTGAAGTCTAGTGCCATACCTTGGCAACATCTTGTTGGCAGAAGCCTCTTTATGAGAGGACATATTTGCAGTTCATTCTTGTAGCAAAGATGTATAAAATATTTTAATATTTAAGTCTGTGAAATCTGGGAGTTTTGAACGTTTCAGCCGGACAGCATTAAGTAAGACTGAGTATTGTATTAAGTGCTAGGGCAAGTAATCTGTCAGGAAGAGGAAAGGGAAAAGAGCAGTGAAGAAATCAAGTAATCACTAAGTGCTTTTCAATACCCTGCTGTAATGGAAGAGCAATGGTGCTATGATGTTGTTGTGACAGATCCTCAAGCTTCTTGTAATGCTGCAGCAGTACAGGTGACCTTAAACTGACCTGAAAACATTGATTTCCTGCAGTTCTAACCCAGAGGGCAGTTATCACCAGGCTGACAGAAAATTATAAGAAATTAAGGACTTGGTCTGGGCTGTAAGTATGAGTTGAGCAGCATAATACAAGACTGATTTGGCTCTGTTTGAAATGACCTCTTTGAGCAGTGTCCATTATTACAGAAGCTGCGAGGGTCCTCTGCTGAAACACAACACTGAGGTGGTTGAATTTCATATTCCCAGAATTTAAAACATTTCCATAGAGTTATCAGAACAAGTTGAAGTCTGAGCAACAACAAAACCAGGTGAGAATCCCAACAAAACAACTCATCGCTTAGTAAGTTCTTGGTCAGCTCAACATATGAAACAGCAAGCATCAGTTGAGTGAACTGGGCCTTATTACCATGCTAGAAACATGAACTCTTGAGGTCAATGAGTCTGGTTTACATAAAAAAGTAATGAAATTAAAATAGATGATCTTTCTAGAAACTGCTTTATAGAAGCTTACCTTAAAACTAAAGGTAGTTATTTTGACTGAGAAGATTTTGTTATTTGTGTTCAGAATTTCCAGAATCTGGCAGCTCTGAACATCCCATATGTTTAAACAGCCAAAAGAAATGTGTGCAATTCAAGGTGTTTATTGTGTCAGATTTATTGTGCAAGCACAGATGATCTTTCAGAATACATGGCATAGGTCCTAGCTTTCTCAGACAGGAGGACCAAGAATAAACACCAGGACATCTTCATTTTTTCCTGTTGTATAAAGAAGCTTTGGACCCTTAGATTAGTTTATTAGTGGTAGCCTTCCTCTAGAATGGCAGGTAGAGCTGATGGAAGGCAGTATGTGATAGTGAGCTAATAATGCAAATGCAAATAGTTCCAATAATTAATTATATCCACTTACGTATGTTCTCTTTATTTGAATTTCTTTATTTCAATTTTGCTAGCTTCAAGTCCCAGACATTAGATTCCTCTATGCTTTCATCAAATAGATTAAAGAATCACCTGTTTGTGAAAATATTAATCATTTCATATGATGGATTCATTAAACATTTACTAAAAAGCTGCCTATACCAAACCAACTCACATTTCATTTAGTTCTTTGAAGCATTTCATCTCTTCTGAAATCTTCCAATCTTACAGCTAAATAACTATTGATGATGACTAATCTTTTATACTTCACGCAAAGCTCATTCTTGAGATTTCTCAATGAGTCCAAGTGATCACCAGGGCTACCCCACTCTACATCTTCAAATATTTTCTAACTGTCTTTTTCAGTCCCTAAAGAACTAAACATGCCTCCAAAGGACACTTTCTTAATATAATCTCAGAGTAGGTCCATCAATTTTGTGCTTACATAAGTCAGTTCATTTCCCATTCCTCTGTACTTTGCCAAAATCACTTTTAAAATGCTTCATCCTGTTCACTTAATTAAATTTCTGCTGTATTTGTTTCCTTTATCTCTTCCTGAAATAAAAATCCATCGCATCTTTAACCTCTTCCTTAACAGCCTTACAAATTCACAATGCATCATACCAGTGAGTGATATGTACTTAAGCAAATATGATCACAGATGTTCTTTAATATATTCATGTTATTGATTGGTTGCACTTCAGTAATATTTGAACATGAACCTGTAAATGCTGTCTCAAAGAATCCTTTCTTCTCCCTGTTACATTTTTCCATAAAGGACTTGCACAGCACAGTACACAAAGGTGTGTTGGGACACTGAATTAAGCTGATAGTGATCAGCAAAAATCCATCAGTGTGTTTATGTAGCAAAACATCAAGATTCTCTTTCATTTATGATCCAGCTGTCAAGTGAATTCAGTCTGGATGTGTCTCTGAATGCTCAAGGCACATTTAATGTCAAAATCTAACACGAGCATGCAGAGAAAACATTTTCACAAGAATGCAAATATAAAAAATATTCTGACATTTATTCTGGGTTTTGAGAGTTTATGACAAAAATCATCAACCCAGAGATTAAGGATTAAATGGCTCAGAGCTGCTGTGGAATAAATAGTAGCATTTTGCACAGTGCTGTCCTCAGCAAAGAGTGAGTACAGTGCTGACGTCAAGTAACAAAAAAGCTGACCCTTTTACTCTGACTTTTTCTGGTATCTACATAAGCTACAGGCTGTCTGGTTTATGGATGCCTTTGTACCTTCCCATAATTAACAGAAACCCAGTGTCACATATTGGTCACCTTTCAGTAGTTACAAAAGCGCAGGGTTATACTCCTAGCATGCTGCAGAGTTTCAGAAAGGTGTAGTGTCAGCATGGTCTCTTAAGCCATCTGTGTCTCTAATCTATTTTTCCACCTGAAATCATCAATATTCTGATCTACAGAGTCACAGTTGGGTTTTGTTTGCTCTTCAAATAAAATCAGTTACACATTACTCAAGAGCTAATTATATTGGACTGCAAATGATGTAAAACTAGGTAATTTGTTTGGAATGATAAAGTAAATTCATCAAAAACTTTTTTGCCACCCAAACAGAAATTTCCCTAAGAGGATTTCTTAGGTTTGTATTGGTTTGCTTTCACATTTAATGCTGTTTTGCAACAAATTGCTGATACAGCTTCAGTAATACTCAGTGCTGAACATTTGTGAGGAAATGATTAAATGGCTTTTTTCAGTTTGAATAAAAGTTTATCTGAAACATTACTGTTGTATAACTTTCCAGAAACATATATTCGTAAATATTTTCAGTGTTCGTCATTGATATTATGATGGTTTAGATTATTTAGAAGGATGTAAATGTCCTGGTTTGCTTAATTTCCATAAGAATATAAAATATTTGTAGTCTTCCAATATTTTGGTACAAAGACTAATAAAATAGTAAAAAAAAAAAAAATTGTGAATATTTTTTTCCCTATAGCAAATAAAATATGATTAAATTTTGTTGATTTTCATTTTTGTTATACACTTACAGGAACATTTTTATAGGAGGCAAACATGAGAAATTTGATTTGGCCAGAAAGACTCAAATCTCCTAAAATGTATATTTTTAAATTTTTTGCAAACTGAAAATGAAAATCTTTTGGAACAAACTTTTGGTCAACATGAAAAGAACTGTTTAAAATTCCAAGAACACACATTAAAAAAACCAAACCCTCCATATTATTCAGCACAAAGTCCTATGAACTTGTTCAAACTGCACTTTAGTGAAATTATGTACATTATTTACTAAACAAAAAAACATCCTTTCAGTTATCCAAGAAATCGTGTAGGGTTACATCTGTGCTTATGATTGCAGTATCAATATGTGAAAGAGAAAATGTGAAAGAATTACAAATACATTTAAAAAATATTGAGAAGACATAATAATGTCTGAGTAGCACGTGTAAGTAGGCAGTGGAACTGTGGATTGGTTAAACCACAACAGAATTGTTTCACAAATGATTCATGTCTTTCTAATATTGACAGGTCTGAGAAACCCAATTGCTCATGTTCAGTACCACCTGTTTCTTCACTCAATATTGGCCCTACCAAACCTCTGAGGTCTGTCCCACATTCATTAGGAATAGCAATCTTTATGGTCTAGTCAGCTCAAAATGTTTCCTTCTTGTCTGCAGTGTGACATGGGACTTCTCAGAACATGCCAGTTCTCAGAACACTGAACACTGCAACTCCACAAATAAATAATAAAAGTAAAAGTGGTATAGGTGAATCATTTTAGAAGCAAAATGAATCCCATGAAGGACTTGTTCAAGTTTGCCATTAACAGAGCTCTGCCATCCTAAATCCATCTTGTACTCTATCCATTAGATTTATTATTGATGATTTAGATGACGGAATAGAAAGCACTTTTAATTTGAAGATGATAACAAGCTGGGAGGGATGGCAAGCACTTTAGAGGACAGGAATGAAATTTGAAGTGATGTGGTGAAATCAACAAAATAATAAGTAATTCAGTGGCATTAAATACAAAGTGGCACACAGCTACAAGACAGACAAAGACAGAATAATAGAAATGGTTATACAGAAGATGATCTGAGAATTAATGGACCAAAAATGTCACACACGTCCACAGGGCAATAATGTACAGGGAGTTATGTGTAGGCATGCTGTACGTAAGATAACTGAAGTCTCTGTAACACTGGTGTGGCTCAGCTGGAGTACTGCATCAGATTTGGGCACAACATTCTAGCTGGATCAACTGAAGAAAGTCCAGAAAAGAGCAAGAAACACTGACACTTTTCCAACAAAACCTGTGAAGAAAGCTGGAAAGTACTGGCTTTATTTAGCTGAGAGAAGACCAAGGGGAGAAACGAGTATAGTCTTCAGATGACAGCTGATGTCACCAAAAGGTTGGCAAAGAGAGGAAAGCACTAATGTATTCTCCAGGACAATAAGTAATGGATTTAAGTTGCCACAAGGGAGATTTAACCTACACATTAAGAACATGCTGAATGGCAAGAGAGTTAAGTGCTAAAACACAACTGTCGAGAGATGCTGGGGATTCTGCATCACCGGGCTATTTTAAAAACACGTTAGACAAATGGCTGTCAAATATTATTTAGATAAAGCTGAATCTGTCTGGGATTAGTAAAGGAAATCAGTGAACTCCTGAGGTCACATCATTCCTATTCTTATGGTTCTCTGTCTTTCTTCAGATTTTTTTAACAACTCTAAAACACAGGCTACATATTATACATTGCATGTATTGAGCTGAACTCAGAGCCAAATTACACTGATTGTAACACAGTCTGATGGAACGTTATCACCAAACACCACTGAGTGTGGATACAGACAAATCCTTGAATATAATGTCTGGGTTTTATTATTTGGTCAAGAGACAGTCACCCTTATTTTTATTTAAGAAATGTACAAGGTCTATGGTGATAGTTGAAATTTAGTTCAGTAGGTTTATATATAACAGATTTGTGGTCCTCTTTTGCCTTTCACTGCGCTTAAGAGACAGTAAAAGACTGCTAAAAATAATGAGTTTGCCTCATAAAAGTTAGGCGTTAAAATAATAAGCTAAAGGCCATAAAAACAAATGTCCCTTGGAGATTTTATCCATCTGGACTAGATAGAATATATGGCTACTGCAGTTATTGGGCAAACAATGTTAACAACATTATTCTAAAGTTTTCACATTGAATCTTAAAAACCACAACACATATCTCTTCTTTTCCAAAGATTCCCAGACTTCTGATTTACATCTAAAACTCACAGATGGCCTTACACTGTAATGGACCAAACCAAATCACTGGCTCAGGGAAATATTTAAGCAACAGTTAAATCCATCTTTATTCAGCAAAATGTTAATATGTGCTTAACTTTAATAGTATTCACATTTAAAACAAAATCTTCTTTGCTCCCATGGGCTTTCACATATGCTCAGTAATGCATTTGTTTAAATTCTTACCATGAATGTGAAAGAGGCCCCTAAAAGAGACCAACCTGTACATACCCTGAAATGTAGGATTACTTGGGAGCTGGAATGCAAAGCTAGATGCAAGTGTCAAGGTCAGGTTCTGACATGAAACACTCTGTTACCCATTAACAGTTGCAAAGTGCTGGCTTTTACTCTCAAGCACAGTGGTTATGTCCATACCAAATTCAAATGGAAACACATTATGTAGCTTTTCAAGGAAAGAAAGCCTGGCTGATTCTATCAATATGAAAATAGCAATTTTAGATTATCATATCTTTTTTCAGTTGCTCAGTACATAATATTCACAGTTTACTTTGAAATTACTTTGTCCTACTTTAATGTGGCTGATCTAATCCCTAAAGCCTTAGTCCAAAGTGGTAATTGACAGGCATCATATAACATTTACAGGAGAAAATAAAAAATCTGTATAGCATCTGTGAGTGATGTAGCTTTCTCAATGAATGAGAAGTGTTTGAAATGGGTTGCTATTATGGATAAAGAATAAATAAGTTAATTATGAAGAAAGAGCTATTACTTCACGACTATCTTCTTAAACAACTCAGTACTCTGCAATAGTCAGCAGAGATCTGGAATGACAAGTATGTTCCCAGAGCAAGGGAGGCTGGGAGCATTATATGCAGTACTTCTAGGGTAGCTAGAAAACATGTGAAATACCTCCAGGGCTGCTGGGAGGAATGTTACTGACTTCAGCTCTATTCCTACTAATATGTATGCTTAGCTGGAAGTAGGGTTAAGTCTCAGAGCTAAAACAGGAACAACACTTGTAGCAAATGATATCAAATTCAAATCCTAGCAATCATTTTTTTCTTTTCTTTTAGCACTAGGCAGGGGGTACAGACTTTAATGCATTCCTTTTTTTTTTTTTTTTTTTTATTTAAATGAGCCATTATGAAGAGCAATGATTGTGTTTGAGGGGGGTTGTTGAAAAAAAGAAAGGCATGATTTTGATCAGAAATAAGCATGTGCTCGAATGCCCTACTGGCTTAGGGCCTATTGGCACAGAACCAGGGTCAAGGAGCATAAATAGAAACACAAAGGTTCAAGTGATTTCTGGCTTGTAGAATAGAGGAGAGACTCATGCATTTGCTAGACCTGGGTGACCATTCAGAAAATCCCTTAATGGTGATATACAACATCAACCCTTGAATGCCACTGATAAAGATTTAATACAGTCTTGGCACCATATGCGGGCTGAAAGCAGACTGATCATTAATCACCTTATCTTCATCTTTTTTGGTTAAACTTCCCATTACTACCCCATCATCTTTTTGCTTTGCTATTATTTCCAGCCACGCCTGCTCATTTGTCCATATCTCCTAACCTCACCTCCATACTTTCTTCCGGATAGCCCTCACCTGCACAGAACAAGTCTTCTCCACTTACTTGCAAGATCTGCTTATCTTTTTTAACCCTCCTGTGAGTCCTTCTTAAAGACCCACTTCTGCTCTTTACAGAAAATCTTACATAGAGACATATGTTCTTACATAGAAACAGTTTTTAGCTCCCAGTGTTTACTTGATTGTTCTTAAATTCAAAGCAAGGCTCTTCGTTCTTGCTGAAGGTATAATGCTGCCACAGTAAACAAACACGGTATCTATCAAATAAAACAAAACCCTCTAGGTGATAATACCAAATATGCAATGATACAGTCATCTCAGTGACATCCTCAAAGTGGTAGATTATTGAACAATACGCATACTATGGAGTGAATTTTTCTCTCCAGTCTTTTCCAGTGTAGAGAGACCAATATGATATCAGAAATTTCCTTTATTTCACAAAAAGGTGCTGAGGAAGAGAGATGTCCAAAGCAACAATTAGTCTAAAACACAACTCTCTTTGCTTTGTTTGTAAGATCTTTGGTCCTCCTACTCTTCTTTATAATCTTCTAGTTTAAATTTCTCAAAAGTATGATAGAGATGAACAATGACAGATTTAAAAAAAATATATAAATTTTATGCAAAAGAAAGACGCTATGGAAAGACAGCAGTGTTATGGTGTGAATTAATCCTGTAATATTAAATTGGTCCTGGATTAGAGAGCAAAGAGTGAAACTAGGTGGTAATATTCTGATTTTTAGAATGTTCTCAAGACTTAACATTTGATTCATGGAATAAGTCAGCCATCCAGCTACCCTTTGGGCACCTGAAACCCTCTCAATTGGAATACATATTATCCCTGTTCAGCTATTGCTTAGTGCAGTAAATCTCTTGGTACCTATGGCTCAGTTTGGAAAATCCCATAGGGTTTACATTTCAGCATTTGAGAAAGCCTGGAATTTCTTAAGCCATAATGACTCTGAAAAGCTCTCATTCTACCTTACTTGTAAGCACCAATGGGACTCACAGAAAAGCTACTTCCTCCTTCAGTGTTCTCTGTAGGGTCTAAGCCTCTGGACATGTTTCATGCAGCAACAATTGTCTAAAACACAACTCTCTTTGCTTTGTTTGTAAGATCTTTGGTCCTCCTTCTTTATAATCTTCTAGTTTAAATTTCTCAAAAGTATGATAGAGATGAACAATGACAGATTTAAAAAAAATATATAAATTTTATGCAAAAGAAAGACGCTATGGAAAGACAGCAGTGTTATGGTGTGAATTAATCCTGTAATATTAAATTGGTCCTGGATTAGAGAGCAAAGAGTGAAACTAGGTGGTAATATTCTGATTTTTAGAATGTTCTCAAGACTAAATTTCTCAAAAGTATGATAGAGATGAACAATGACAGATTTAAAAAAAATATATAAATTTTATGCAAAAGAAAGACGCTATGGAAAGACAGCAGTGTTATGGTGTGAATTAATCCTGTAATATTAAATTGGTCCTGGATTAGAGAGCAAAGAGTGAAACTAGGTGGTAATATTCTGATTTTTAGAATGTTCTCAAGACTTAACATTTGATTCATGGAATAAGTCAGCCATCCAGCTACCCTTTGGGCACCTGAAACCCTCTCAATTGGAATACATATTATCCCTGTTCAGCTATTGCTTAGTGCAGTAAATCTCTTGGTACCTATGGCTCAGTTTGGAAAATCCCATAGGGTTTACATTTCAGCATTTGAGAAAGCCTGGAATTTCTTAAGCCATAATGACTCTGAAAAGCTCTCATTCTACCTTACTTGTAAGCACCAATGGGACTCACAGAAAAGCTACTTCCTCCTTCAGTGTTCTCTGTAGGGTCTAAGCCTCTGGACATGTTTCATGCCTCTTAACTACAGATGCAAACAAGTAGGAGAGACGTGTTTTCCCCGTAAGTCAATTGGTCCAATAGTTTGAGTACCTCTGTGCCCGGTTTGGGTGAGGGCAATGCTGTATCTTTTTCCTTCCTTCAAGCTATCAAGATAACACCCTAAATTTTGAGCCACTAAATTTCCTGGAATAGATATTTCTCAATCTCTCTCCTGTTGAAGTTGGTCTTTCAGTGTAAAATAGTATATTTTTTTGCATTAGAATTTTAGCCTACCAAATCAGCAGGCCAAAGAATTATTTTTACTCATTCTTACCCAACGTATGTTTATGCATTGTATTCAAAGCAGAACAGCAGCTTTTACAGCAAAGGCTGAGGTAACTCCATCCCTTAAAATCCCATAATGACATGTTCAGACACGTCTTAAAACTGGGAATCCTGGACTTAAACTGTTGCTCTTTGTCAGCTGGGCAATATCCATCTAATCACCATCTTCCACATCTCAGATGAGTAATTAATCCCCTAAACTCTTGGACATAAGTGGAGAAAATCAACTCCAAATGGATTTTTCTTTTCTTCTCACCATGACTAGACAATTAATGGAAACAGAGCGAGAGAGTTACTTCACTCAATGTTACTGTAACATTTCCAGAGTTTGCACAGCCTAGAAGGGTCCTCTATGAACACAGCTGTGTTGTGTACCTTCCTTAGATGAGTAGAAGATCACATCTGCCAACCTTCTCAATGTGCTTTAAGTTGCCCACAAAATTTACTTTAAAAGGAAAGACAGGATAAGTCTCTCCTGGTACAAATACCGAAGGCAAGTAGTGATGTCAATCTAACCTAATGTCCCTCTACTTCAGTAATCACTAATGAAGAAATATAAGAGGAAGAAATTTTTTACATACTTCAATGTGTGAAGGAGCATGTGGTAGTGTGAATGGATATTTCTCCTTCAGAAAGCTAAAACCTGTGTGTGTGTTTTAGTGGTTGTCTATGTAAAGTTTTAAGATAATGGTGTCATAGACTGTCAGTCTTTTAATCTGTCATTGAAGGAGGTTATAAGTAGTCTGTAAGCGAACATGTTAATTTGAAATAAAACATAATCCTATCTTTAGTCAGCTAAGTTGTAACTGAATTTATATTTGATTGCATTTTCATACACCTTTTATTCTTCTGGATCTGATTAGGATCAGAATCAGAAATGACAAAATATCTGAGCAAAACATAACTGAATGTTTCTAAAGCCAAAGGGAAGAGAAGAAACTCCTGTTCCTTAGCATCCTGCCTTGCTGTGCAGATAACAAATCTACAATTAGGTCAAGGTGATTCAGATAAATCTGATTGTCTGAATTTAGTGATTACTAATTTAAACCATAGATCCTCAGTCAAATGATTAATCTGAGAATATCACACATTGTATTTTCAAGGTTTTTCAAATTATTTGCTGCTGATTTTATTTGCTGCAAAATCTATCATCATTCTGTTTATGAATCATTCATAAGCCATTCCTAAGTTCCACAAATGCATTTGCTATCAACAAGTGTTTGCCAGATAGTCTGGGTATATAATTTTCCTTCTACTCTTTCCTTTTCTTTGACCATTTACTATAGGACTAGTCATTTTTCATGATTTCTGACATATTTGGTCATCTAAATCACACAGAGTTATTTCTTTTCCTTGACAGTGTGACTGAGGCTTGGGGGAAAAAAAAGATAAGAGAAATATATGAGAATTGCAAATGAGGAAAAGCCTCTAGGATCATAGAATCTGCCATCCTGGAATAAACTACCTTGCATATAGTCCAATACTTTGCATCTGACAGTTGTCAGGACTGGATCCTTCAAAAGAAGGCAGAAGAAATCTGTAACAGCAGAGGGAAAATAATCAGACAACTCACATAGTTCTTTGCCTGAACTCTGCCAGTTAGAGATTGGTTAACATCTTCAAGTAGAAGCCAAAATGCTTTCTAATGCTGTCATCATTATTAATTCTGTCTGTGGATATTCCTGATACTTTTATACATGTCAATTTGTTTTAAATTTGATTTTTTTTGTTTCAAAATAACAAATGACAAATTCAGCTTTTTTGGCACAAATGCTTAGTCAAACAGCCATTTACAAAACTTTCAGGATCAATACATTCAGCAACACAGAAAAGCTGTCAAAACAACTACATGTGTGTCTAAAAGTACTAGGAAAATAGACTTGGTATTTCTAGTCATGAAACAGAAATTTTGGACTCTTAACAACCACCAACAGCTTTAATAAAAAAGCCTCTGGGATAACAGAAGAATCCCTCAGGAACTGAGAAGGTTTTTTCTCTGTTTTGGTTTTCTTTTCGTTTTTTAAGGAGGCACAAAAATGTTTTACATTTCTTATGAGCAGGTTTGAGTTTATAGAGTTTGTGGATTGTTTCTGGGAGAAGAATTAACACACAGACAAGGTTTGATTACATGTTGCTTATCCTTCAGCATGTGGTCTTTTGCCATGGAAATCATGAAGCAGTCTTGGGCTGAGATTCCCAATAATCTGAGTAAAAATATTTCTACTGAGATGTACTGTGATTCTTATTTGCTCCTAATTTTAGCCATGCAAAAAATTAGGCATTTAGTCAAAACATAGTTATTTAGGCTATAGTTTGGGACAATGCAGAAAGATGGGCTGATTTTGCAGTCCCTCTGAAAACAACTGTTTAAGAGTGGGATGAATCATTCCTTAGACACCTATCTTAGACACCTATCTTAGACACCTTAGACAATCTACCTGCATCTTTTTCTGTGCTCATGAACCAAATTCTGTGAACTGCTAAGTACCCTCAGCTTCCTGTACAGACAATAGGAGTTAAGAGCACACAACTCTACCCAGGAGCAGCTCAGTCCCTCTCAGACTAAAGCTTTAAGGAACAGAATTCTCTTTTAATAATAATCTAGCAACAGCTTATTGAAAAGTGGAAACATTGGGAGATAGGTGTTTCTATATTTCCATTGGTATCACTGATCAAAGATTTATAAAAGTCAGCATTAAGTTCTTTTGAAATCTCATTCCCAGGAAGCACAGTTCAGAACAATGCCACTCCATCTTATCAGTAGGTTTTACAATAAGACCCTTATTAGATTGTGACTGATTCACAGCAATCTTTTCATTTTTAGTCAAATTAAAATAACCTTTATTGTAGTGCCACAGTTCATGCTGATACAATTAATGTGGTGTGTGAGCATTTCTATTATGAAAATCCTTTCCTCCCTGCCATGGTTTATAGCTCAAGCATAAAGAACTCACATGGTACTGAAACTTGTCATACAAAGTCTCAGCCCAGGTGAGAATGCTTTTCTTTGAAATAAATAATAGTAGAAAAAGAATTTGACTGTTTTCCCCATGCAGGAATATAATGAGGTGAGAGAAGCTGGAAATGTTCCACTGGAACTGACCACTTGCCCCATCAGGTTAGCATTCTTTAATTGCAGATGACTAAGTAATAAATGTGAGGACCAGGAAAATAGGTAATCTCTTTTGTCTTCACTGGCTTCATTGTACCTGGTACAAGGATATGAACTGAAGACATGACCTCATATAGTTCCCATTCCTTTAATGTATCCTTAATTTCAAGGAGTGAACACAGAAAACAGTCACAGGGAAATGCAGGAACTGCAGCCGTATCCTGATGTTGCACAGACTGTGTGTTCTCACAACACAGCCAGGAACAATCTGCCCCAGAGGGAGCATCAATGGATAAGCAAGAAAAGAAGCTGAGTGTGATATAAAGTCAGGTTAACACCAATAAGCTGGGAAAGAGTCATGAAACTGCAGGTGTCCAGATAAAGGATAGACTAAAGCATATATTTTATTCTCTGCATCTGGTATTTATCCTGGATTCATGCTTTGGGCTATATTTTTAACTGAGTGTTAATGGAAGTTGCACAAAGCTCAGTGCTTTGCAGAAAGAATGCACTCCTGTATCTTCTCTGTGGGCTTAGCGATGCATGCACTATGCTATGCAGTATTGATTTACAAATGCAAGAGATACAGTGAGACCAACATCAAGGTTAAGGTAGCCATTTCTCCATTTGCCCCCTACTTTAGCAAGCTGCAGTCTTTCCTTGAGAATTGCACTCATGGTTCCTTGAGCACCGAAAGCTGTTGTAAGCCAATGTTGCTGCTAAAAGCCCTCCAAATACCAACAAAACCATCCTTTCACTTCAGCCAGAAGAAATGTTAATGTGGCTGCTCAGGGAACTGATCCCAGTTACAACTCACCTGGCAAAATAAATAAAGATTGGTTCTGAGACTTGGGTTTTTTTGCATTACTACATGGACGGCACTTGTGTAAAAGAAAGGTAGGGGATGGAATGAAAAAGTGGGGATAGGATATCCTCCTCTGGCAGCACTGAAAGACTTGGCTAACTTAAAATGCTCTCCTATGTTAAAGACAGTTTCCAGAACCTGCTTCCTATGCAGCCTCAATTTTCCCTTTGCCAATAGAGCACGACAGTGCAAAACCAGTCAAAGGCACTCTGGACTCCAGCAGACACCTTTACTTGTAACATGTTTGCTCCAGCTAGTAGTTGCAACCACTGTTTGTCCTGTGGAACTGACACAAGAAAGCCTGATTTGCTTAAAAATGCTTTTGAATGGAAGGTGGATAGCAATGTAATAAACAAACAGAAAAAAAAAGCAAAATTCAACCTGTTCATTTATACTAAGGACTTTTGTTTCAACACGTGCAGTTCCCCTTCCCTACACCCTACATCCCTAAATACCAATTCTCACCTCTATTCCACCTCTCATTTATCTTAGATAGAAGAGTTTGAGGGATGAGGGAAATTAAAAACAATATAGTGGGTCATTACTAACTCAAGTCAGCTTCCTGATGATTCAGCATCAGGCTCCGTATGTTGTACTGCAACTACTGAGGGGTCACTGGAAAGATGCTGAAGCCAGAGGAGGTTCTTAACTAGAGCTGCCACCAAGAAAACATGTGTGGGGACTACATTCCCCAAGGTATTGCCTTTCCGTGAACTTTTCTGTACAGATCTTTGCTGTCATAAGTCTATTCAGACTGGTTACTTGGATTTTGCTCAATACTCCAAGACTCACTCTTCTTTGGGAAATCATCTTCTCAAATAGCAGAATTCCCATTAGAAATGTCAAAAATTCCTGGTATAATTGTATAAAAAAATGTTTGTTTCAGGGAAATGGAAATAATTTTCTAACATGAAATGGTACTAACATTGCATTAAGATATCAGGATAGTCTCAAGAATCTCCTGGAGTTGAGAGACCCTTGTTATTCTGTTGTCCTTCATTTTTACTGCAAAATGATTTCCTGAGTACAAAAGCCAAAAGTGTCATTTAAACAGAGCAGACTAATTTAAGCATTAAACAGAATAGTTTGAGTAGCAAACTTCAATGTCATGGGGTATGTACAAAGGAACAGTAATTGATATAATGTGGCAATAGTGTCCATGATCAAAAGGAAAGCACGTAACTGTGTGTGTTCCTCAGTCAAGCAGTAGCTGAAAAACAATCTTGCAATGAGTTTTATATATATTTTTTTTTTTTTTTTAAATTACCCCTGGGCTTATC
>NW_008794951.1:7254890-7265209 GCF_000699145.1 Aptenodytes forsteri
TTTTTTTTTTTTTTAAATTACCACTGGGCTTATCTTTCACACAAAGGTTGAACCGCATTTTCCAAACTGCCAGACATCACCTGTGCAAGTATGACTATTTCTAAGAAAAAGGTTCTCTGTAGAACTTAACGTACACACACTTGCAGACAGTTTAGGATCCAAGCCAGAAATAATTAATGATGATGGAAAGCTTGTTATCCATTCTAATAGGAGCTGGATTGTTCTCTCAGGACTAGATTTTGCCACAGCTGTGGTAGATTTTGTATCAGGTCTGTTGATATTTATTCAACCCTGTATCCTGATTATAAAAAAAAAAAATAATAATTGTAATCAAGTAGAGATTACAGCGCTTTTCAAGTTTTGGATCAGTTCCACATTTCTTGCAATTTAACACCTAGCATGCAGAGCACCCAAACATGAGCTCCACTGAGATGCAGTGAATTACATTACGGTGAATCTTTACATAACAACTTCAACCACATAGATTTATAGAAATACACAAAAGTGTACATGCTGTTCAGTCTTAAAAGGAAAAAAAACAAAGCAATGTGAAGAGCCTTTAGTGTTGTCATATAACCTTGAATCAATTTGACTTTATGACTATTTCATATTTATTTTTCAGTCATAACATCTCAGCCAAACTATTTGAAGCGGATGTTCTGTTTTTTTCCATCATCTTATTTCTCATAAATGTGGAAGAGTTATCAGTAAAGTGAATCCTTTCATCAGCTTCTATACAGATTTAAGTAGTTACCAAAGAAAGAACACTATTCCATTTCCATTATTAAAGTAAAATCTAGTGTTTTTTTCCAATACACAGTTCATTCAGTTGAGACAGCTTCTAGTCAATGTTTTATGGACATAATCATGATTGCTACCAGTAACTTGAACATGCCCCTTGTGATGGCAGAACCTGTAGGAATTGTCCATAGAAACTGACAGTTAGAAATGTTAGAAGATTTCCAATTACTTGTAGAAATTAGTACAAAGTATGCAATGCGGACTTTTGGGAGCAACTAATTTCAACTGATCTTTGTTTAACCTTGTATGTGATGATTCTAGAGAACTGTATGTATCCAAGGGCAGGCTTTCACTCATCACTCTCTCCCCCTCATTAAGATTCAGATGTAGGCACATATTAGCAGAAAAATGACTGATGAGAACACATGTTGCCATATGCTGAACGAGAATATAGTTGTCCCCAATTCCAGCACCAGTGTTACACTCTGACACCAGCATTGCCATTCTGCTACATGACAGCAGATGTTCAGAGCCTTAGAGGTTGGCTTCCCAGTGAGGGAGAAAGCAATGACATAGAAACTGACTAAACTCTTAACTGTTACTTACTAAATTTACACATATACAGAGATTCTGAACTTAGTCGTAGGATATGCAGGGCAAACACAGCTACAAAAAAGATTGAAAATGCCTCTTGACACCTGCACTAATAGTATTTTATTGTTAGTTTTGCAGATGTAAAATAAGCTCCTAATTAAAGTTGACAAACTTTAAAAAAGCTGACCCAAACTTACCAACTTATCAAACTTACCAGACTTCTTTTTTTTCTACAAAAAAAAGAAGACATCTTGTAAACACACCTCTCCATGAATTCTCAGGTGCCTGGTACTAATTCATGGTAGTTCTTTGGAATAAAAACAGCATGAAACAAATGGTGCAGCTGGAGACAACTCAGAGAAAAATTAAGGAAAAATTCTGTGAAAAGTTTCCTTCTGATGTGAAAGGCAGATGTATACTCCTAGATTATCATATTCTGGGCTTTTTTCATCATCTTGCTGTCTTCACACATAATAGCTAAACCCACTGGTTTATGTTTAAGTTATTTAAGACAACTTAATTACGTTAATTAAGAATAAACTTAATGCCCGAAGTTAAAATACAAAGACCACATCTAAGCAAGAATATCTCAGGATATGGGTAAATATTTTAATCAGTCAATATTAAGTATATATTTACATATGCTGCTGGACAGATATAATTTAAAGTATGGGCTTTAATAGTTTCCAGGTCTGAACATCTAACCTGATCTCCAGAAGAATGTGGATCTTTGCCTCTGCTCAAGGAGAACGACAACTGTTAACAACTGAAAATCAATCATGGAATATGCCAGACTGTAGATGAATGAGTCTCAGTCTGAACAGACAAGTACACAAATTTTGGCCTTTGTACTTCACCTTCTCTCTGTTGTAAGTATTCTCTATTATTTTATTTATTTGCCATAAAAACTCATAATGTGGAAACAAGTTAAATATGCCTATAGCAGTACCTTGGGTCTATTGAACTGTGTGTCTCATTTCTCATCTCTAAAAAGAAAATATGTTGACAGGGGTGTTTTAGAACTAATTACTGGTTGCTTGTGGCATACTCTCTCTGGATGTTGTACTAAATGCCAACATTTAATTTTTCAGCTGGCCACTGATACTTTTGTTCACATTTGGAACGTAATGAAGACCTTGTGCAACATATTACTTTATTTTGATCTCATCATATACACTTATAAGCTTTTCTTCTTGTGCCTTCCCCTTTTAGGTTGTTCAGTTATATTTTACTGCAAATAACAAAGAATATATGAACCATTTTTACTGTCCATGTGTCACAGAATAATAATCTTATCAGTCATTTCACAACAATGGTCTTACAAGGCTAAAGTTCATTTGAAACAACTGAATGACTGCTGCATCTCAAGCTAAAGAGACGTCCAGCTTTCTGCTTAGAACATAGTGAGCAAATGAAAGCACGCATTTTTAAGTAGTTTATTGCAATAAGGTTTTGTGCAGTATGATTGCAGTCAAAGCTGGATTATGAGCATAATGCTTTAGGAAGGTTTTTTGCTCTCGGACAGGATCTAAATCCACTGGGAAAACCTGGGACCCAGTTTCTAGGACTACAAGCAGAAAACGAATCCAAGTCCATAAAAAGCAGAGGCAGTGGGGAGCTTGTATTTAGAGACTGGAAGGTTTTATGCTATTTCAAGTCATTAAGTAATTTTATGCAAAATATATGAGGAGTCCACGACAACTTTTACAGTAAATGATGCTATCTATTAAATCTCAGATTTCTTCCGGGAGGACACAAAACCCCCAGCTGTTTATAATTTATTTATGTTTTATTTAAAGTTTAGTAATGAAATATGAAGTTTGATCTAAAAGGTAATAATAAAAGGAATCTTAGAATGATACCCACTCCAGTGAATTTTTCATGTGCAATATTTAAATATTTTGTATAAAATCCATATGCCGATACTCCATAAAATTTTTATCAAATATTTTCATATAACTGTTTCTTAATTTAGAGAATTTTTTTAAAGGTTTTGTTCTGAAAGCCATAACAACATTTTGATTATCATTTTACTCAAAGATAAAACCAATGTCAAAATATTGAAATTCCTCCTGGGACAGAATTTTCACTTTCTCAGTAGCTCTAGATTTCATACATCTAATATCCATACACTTCCAATTTGTATAAATAAGGCATACAGAATATTTTAAATTTCTTATTTTTTTCCTCTTCAGCCTCTTATTTTTTTCTGGTAAACAAACAATTTTTAAAAAGCTTATGTATCCCAAATATAAAACCAAAAGCATGAAAGCAAAATTGATCTAGAAAAATACTGAAAAGTAACATTTAACAAATATAGAAAAGTGAAAGCCTCGTAAGCTGAAGATATGAGGCAAGTAGGACCTGAATCCAGGAGCAGGTGTGTACCAGCTGCTTGTGCATTTTAATTTACTTTGAAGGCTAAAAGAAATGACAGAAGAATTCACCTCTCTTGTGCAGCCTGTGTGCTCAGTATTTCAGCCTTTCTTCACAGAAATTACCTTAACCCGCTCAGGGAGTCCCAGTGAGTGAGGCATTATTCACTGGCATAGCAATGCAGCACTGGGCTGTACATGACAATGGGAAGGAACTCATACCATGGTTTATTGGGAGTCCTCTGAGACATCCTTTTTAAAAACTATAGCTGGTAAGAATGGAGAGGCAAACACAATCATTCACACTTAATTACTTTGCTAACATTTCTAAAAGTAATGTTAAAGGCTCTGCCAGCCTGTACACCACCCCAAAGCCAACATGGTGGGGAAAGACCCTCTGCCAGACTGTGACCGACCTATCTGGCTTAGAAACCACCTCACCGTTCAGCTGCAAAAGGCTTCAGCAACCTTCTCTTTAAAGAGGTGCTTCCATCTCTTTATTAACTATTGTTATTATTAATCATTTCTTAGACTGAGAACTGGATTGTGGAGATTTTATAGGTCCTGTATACCAATCCTCTGCTGTCATACATCAGTGACATTCTTCTGTTTCATACTAGTCTGGCTGTTGCCTTAGTGGTTAGGTATTGTGTTTTCATAGAAATAGTAAAGCACAAATCTAAGCTTATGTTGTTTTATCCACAGTAGGAATTTTACCATAGAAGCTCAGGCTATTTTGGGAATACCAGAGCAAGCAAGTTCTGTAATATCCTCTTCTAAGATGACAATCTTTTTGCTACAAAGAATGAAATCTGCTCTATTAATTACACTCTTCTGCAGCTCTGCATCTTGTAGGCCTGTATCCTCAAAGGTATTTCATTATCTCTGCAGCCAAGAAAGGTTCAGTATCTGGTACACAGCTTCCCACTGACAAAAGATCTTCCAGTCATTGCAAAGAGGATTTCTGTGAGTAAAGGTTACCACAAACTTTAAGTTGTTGCTACTGTTGCTACCATCTTCAGTTCTGTGATGGTTCTCTTACTACTCTACACACCTTCATAATGCACTCAAATGATGCTCTGCAAAAATGCAGCTGGTGATGGCTACACATCCCAGAGTTAAGGGCTTAGTTCTGCCCATGGATCCCATCAATGTCAGTGTGGTTACAGGGAGCGTAATTCTGACTTTCAAATCATGTAGTTATCTGTGGGTTCACTATGGTTATTTCAAAACTGCAAGTTTTGAAATAGTAAGTTATAGTTGCTTCACTCTAACATAAAGATGCACTCTGACACTTGATTTGCTCTCTGGAGAGAGATCCCAAGCTACAGCCAGATGGCTGTGAGGCTCCTGCTAGGTCTGAATCATGCTGTCCAATTTATAAGAATTGGAGACCATATTATGACACATTTCACAGTCTCTGGGGTTAAAATTTGATATGAAAAATGTAACTGAATCAGCTACTAACAGCATCTTTTTATATTTTATTGCATTGTGGTTCTAATAGCATTAGAAGATATTGCACTCAATTACTCAAAAGTGAGAAAATTTCAGTATGAACACATACACAAACAGAAATTATTTGGAGTAACTAAGGGGTATTAATGTGTAGGACAGTCTCTGGGGTTAAAATTTGATATGAAAAATGTAACTGAATCAGCTACTAACAGCATCTTTTTATATTTTATTGCATTGTGGTTCTAATAGCATTAGAAGATATTGCACTCAATTACTCAAAAGTGAGAAAATTTCAGTATGAACACATACACAAACAGAAATTATTTGGAGTAACTAAGGGGTATTAATGTGTAGGAAATCTGAGTGGAATACACTTCATAAGCTGCTGTGGAAGAAAAGTCCTTTTTTTTCTGCTTCTAGTGAGTGATGAACATGATTAGTTTACTGAGAATAGGGGAGAAAATGGAAACTAAGCAAACAACTGAAAATTCTACTTCATAAATTATGCCGATAAGGAAAATGCAGCTTGGTGGTTTTACAATACTTGAGTTACAAATTGAATTGAAATAAGTAAAAGTGCTTTGTGTGCATTGCAGAGCACTTTCAGGAGGCTGTTTCCTGCCTTTCATGATGCAATACCTTTTAATGAAATAGGTGTTTGGGTTTTTCACTAATGTGATGCATTTTATCTAGAAGATCTTACACTTCACAGGAATAGGAAAATAGTAATTGAGCATCATGGTCCTTTTAGTCACTTATCCTCACAGTGAGATTTAAAAAATAAAATTACTTTAAAAGCTTTTAGATTTTATCTTCTTTAAAATTTTCCTTTCTCTAACACCTCCCCAGAGGCCCAAGTTTATTGTAAATCACAAATGCACACATAAAAGATTCTGCCTAAACTCAGCACGACTTGGATCCTTTTCACTGGAGAGCACAATGAGAAAAGCTGACCAGAAGAGATGCAGTTGTGAATTTATGTCAGAAGATCTGCACTTTGCATGTAAATGTAGAAAATTCCTGTCTCCCTTATTTCTGAAAAATTACCATAAACAACCTACCTTTTAATTTAAATCTGAATTGTTTGCTGCTTTCCATGACAAAGCTACTACATATACTGGGAACATGCACCATGCTGTTAATGTCTTTGAGGCCATCACTTAACCATTTGATGATAAAACACTGATCATTTTTTAAAGGCAGATGTACATTCTCAGAAATGGGCCTAAAAATGTGTGCCTAAATCCAAAGAAAACCTTTCAGAGAATTCTTTTGTTAATCGTTCAGATATGAATGCTGCATTCTGTTGCATTCACACACCCAAGCCTATGGTCATTATTTAACCAACAAATTGCTTGTTTTGGCTTGTACATGCAGAATACCTTTCTTTCCTAAATGTATGCAAAATGCCCTATTTAATCTCCATTTATTTGCCTGGTTTCTCCATATATGAATAAGCTGCAGCACACCACTTATTTCACAAATGAGATTTCATCTTTTGCTCCTGTATTGGCAGAACTTCTCTGCCCTGTGAGATACTGCCATACATATGCATTATATGCCAAAAACGTCTTCTTTTAGTCACATAATGGCTCTTTTGCAGAAAACCACTGGAGATAACGCAGTGCTACTATACCAGTTTCAGATGTTCCTAGTTGGAACCTAGAAATAGGAAAACATCAACAGTAATACAAAATTCCTTACTACAATAACAGTAATAAACTCTGCCTCTTAAAAATTTCAAGCATTAGTCTTTCTGTAGTTTTAAAAATTTACAACACTGTGATTTACATCCTAGTATATTTTTAACATCGAAGGAAGAGCTCTCAGATCAAAAAAATATGAGTTGCTGATGATTAATCTTAAATGAAAAGACTTTTAAACTTCAAATTCTATTAATAAATTAGCAAATAAATTACCAGCATATGAAATATTCCAATGACAACCCCCAGTGTAATTCTGATATGAATTTAAGAAGATAGAGATTTGACTTTCAGATTTCATAATGTCTTTATAAGATTTCAAAAAATGTTTTCTTGTCAAAGTCACAGATTGAAATGTCTTCACTGGATATATTTACCTTGAAGACTTCTAGTACTTTCATTGTTCCTGAAGGAAAACTCTAATTGAAACTTGGGAAGTCCAATGTTGTTCTTCCTGGTACATCTACCACCATTGAGCCTCACTAACTATGTATATTCTGAGAGTTTCAGAGTCCTGGCTTAAAGTCTGACTCAAAGACCTCTGAAAGTCCTCCTAAGGGAAGGATATTTATTGATTCAGTCAAAGAGTATCAAATGCTAAGAAATTAAACACACTTTTTGTGTACATCTCACAAACATAATGTGACTTCTTTTGGATGTTTGCAAGAGAAAATACCATTTAAAAGTAAAGTTATAATGAAGGACTAAAGTTATAATGAAAAACTAAAATGAGTTAATACTGTGCTGAATAAAGACTCATGAGACACTCATCTCACTTTCATTATAGTTTACCATGACTATTAATTTTATTTAAGACTCAACTTGATTAACTCAATTCCCATTCTAATTCTAATTCTAAAATTTTTGTTTGTTACTTATGTTAAACAAAAAATATGCAGAATACCCTCATGCATTGTGATCAGGTAAGGATCTTCCCTTTAAATATATGGAATTTGGTTAATTTTCCAGTCGTTTAAAACTACAGTGTAGTTATAACAGAGATGATGGTGAAACACAGCTGATAAATGCTACTGGTATTATGACTGCTGCCCATATAGAGGCTTGAAGCCAAATGGATGAGGCATCAGCACCGATGCCAAGAATTAGTGTTTGGCAGGGATGGAGATTTGGCTCATGGATACATTCCTAACGGAAGAATAAATACTAAACTGAACGTCACAGCCATCGCTGTTGTAGCAACGCCTGGTGGGTTGCCTCAGGAAAAAATGTCAGTGGGGTAGATCCTTGCCTGAGATTCTGCGAGTGGGAAGAAGCTCAGGCTTCTTTCTTGGGACAGGAAAGAAATGGGGAAGTATTGGCTTAAAGGTATGTTTTGACTTCCCTTCCAGCATCAGAGAGGCCTTGTATATGTGCTCCGTGTAAGTGACTCAGAAGGCAGAGACAGCTACTTTCTCTACAGCTTTTGTGGACTGTATGTCAGGTTGATGAGATATAAATTGAGCTGAGTTGGACCTCTACCATTACTAAACTGTTATTAATTCAGAGAACTGTTTTCAACAGAGAGGAAGAATGAAAGACAGAGAGATATGCACAGAGATATGAAATACAGAAGTATTTACATCAGAGACAACTCTATCACAAATGATTATTCAGATCTACCCAAATGGACACAGATAATCCCTCTGTACCATTTCTCTCCATCATATGCAGAGCATTTATTTACTCGTTCTAATTAAACTTGTTTTAGAAACTTACTCAATTCTAGTCAGAGCAATGCAAGAAATAGCCATAATAGCTTTTCTGAGGAAAGGCTTTTACTCTAAAACATTTCTAGATTGTTCATGTCAGACAGTATTCTTAGCATGGGAAGTGGTCAAACAGCATAAGGTTGTTCTGACTATCTGAAGAAAGAAACCCTGGAGTCACTTATATTGGAGCAGTATCTTTACTAAGTCATATTGGAACAGATGTCTGTGGTTCCAGTGAGACTGATGCCAGAATCTGGCTCATTTTGTTTAACCTTTTAGGTATAAGTTTATTATATACATGTAAATGACTTTGACTTGACGTGGAAATAAATAACTCAAGTTGGTTTTAATGAGATCTAGATTATTAACTGCAATATACATTGTTCTTTTTCGTAGACTGAGCACAGCAGAGTAAATTTTAATTGTGATGCTTAAGGATTTTCATTAGCAGTGAAACCTCTTGTGTGCTGAAATGAGAGTATTCCCTAGAGAGTGCAGAAGCAAGCAAGAGAGAATATGTAATGAACTGAGCTCAACAAAATGAAGGTCAGAGCCAACATTCATGCAGAAAAGAGGTCACCTTAGGAAGCTGCATTATTAAATACGACCTGGAATATATACACCTTGACAAGCAGCAGGAGGAAATCGCTACTTAGTCCAGATACAATCAAATGGTAAAATGTAGGTGGATTTGCAGTGGATTTGCAAGCCAAAATACATCTTATGGAACAGGAATTTACTGATTTTCAAAACAGAATATGACTTTATTGGCCAGATTCTTGGCTCCTATGACTACCAAGTACCAATTCGTACTGGTTTGAAACTGACACAAAGAATTTTTAAGAAATGCAGATGTGTAAATGATTTTGGCTCACCAATGAAATGGAACTCAGCAGAGCTATTGCTACAGAATTTACAGAAGGGAGAATTACAGCTTTATGTTGCAACAGCAAGAAACAGAAACAGTTGTAAAATTTAAGTGACATACATACATCTTGGGAATGAACTAAAAAACCAACCTCCCCAGACAAACATCATCATGTGGATAAACATGGACAGAAATAAACTGGATGTTGAAGACCAATCAGCACCACATGAGTTACCCCTGGGAGATACAAAATACAGTAAGTAAACTCCGAACAGCATGGGTGCTGAGAACTGTGAACAGAAGAAAGCAGGCAAATTATGAAAGAGAAATGACTGACAGAGAGTCTTGTGTTTACCATCTAGCAACAGCATGTCTTATACAGTTCAGCTACAAGTCCAGCAAGGTGATAAAAGTTTAATAATTGCCTGAGCTCTTGTGAAGCAACAAAGAGGCCACACTGAGCTCTCACAGGTATTTGATGTTTCACAGCACAGTTATTCTGTTTCTGGATGGCCGGGCTTGTTGTGGTGAGTTGTGGTGAATGACGTTAAAACCAGTTGCCAGCTGGTCACAAGCGGTGTTCCCCAGGGCTCAGTTTTGGGGCCAGTTCTCTTTAATATCTTTATCAATGATCTGGATGATGGGATCAAGTGCACCCTCAGTAAGTTTGCAGATGACACCAAGTTGGGCGGGAATGTTGATCTGCTCAAGGGTAGGAAGGCTCTGCAGAGGGATCTGGACAGGCTGGATCGATGGGCCGAGGCCAACTGTATGAGGTTCAACAAGGCCAAGTGCTGGGTCCTGCACTTTGGCCACAACAACCCCATGCAGCGCTACAGGCTTGGGGAAGAGTGGCTGGAAAGCTGCCTGT